>NW_028270162.1:1254120-1414418 GCF_037043375.1 Chiloscyllium plagiosum | reverse complement strand
TCTCTCTCTTTCTCTCTCTCTCTTTCTCTCTCTCTCTTTCTTTCTCTCTCTCTGTGTAAACTCTGATCCCACCTCATCCTTCTAAACTCCATCAAGTACAGTCTGAGTCCTCAATTGCTTCTCATATGACAAACCTTCTTCCCAGGATCATTCTTGTAAGCCTCCTCTGGATCCCTGTGACACCAGTACATCCTTCCTTTGATATGGGGTCAAAACCACTCTCATTGTTACAAGTGCAGTCCGACCAGAGCCTTCTACAGCCTCAACTCTGTTCTTGTATACTAGCTCTCTTGAAGTGAATGCAAAGATTACATTTTACTACTTAACTGCCAACTGCATGTTAACCTTATGAGAATCCTGAACCTGGATTCCTAAGTTCCTTTGTGCTTCATATTTTTGAAACTTCTCCCTTTTGGAAAATAGTCGAGAATGTGTTGCTGGAAAAAATAGAGCAGGTCAGGCAGCATCCGAGGAGCAGGATAATTTACATTTCGGGCATAAATTCCTCGGATGCTGCCTGACCTGCTGTGCTTTACCAGCAAGACACTCTTGACTCTGATCTCCAGCATCTGCAGTCCTTACTTTCTCCCCATTTGAAAAATAGTCTACAACTCTATTCTTCCCACAAAGTGCATTAGCTCACACTTTCCCACATTGTGTTCCACTTCTTTCCCACTCTTCTATACTGTCCAAGTCCTTCTGCATCCTCCCTGCTTCCACAAAACTACCCGTCTATCCACCTATCTTTGTGTCATCTATAAACTTAGCAACGATGCCCTCGGTTCCTTCTTCCAGATCGTTAATGTACAACGTGAATAGTTGTGGTCCCAACGCTGAGCCTTGTGGAACTCCACTAGTCACCGGCTGCCATCCTGAAAAAGACTTGTTTATCCCTACCCTCTGCCTTTGCCAGTCAGCCAATCCTCTATCCATGCCGCTACTTTGCCTCTAACAACATGGGGTCTTATATTATTTAGCTGCCTCCTGTGCGGTACCTTGTCAAAGTCGTTCTGAAAATCCACTTGCTCTCCTTTTTCTAACTTGCTCATTACCTCCTCAAAAATTCTAACATATTTATCAGGCATGACCTCCCCTTGACGAAGCAGTGCTGACTCAGCCTTATTTTACAATGCACTTCAAGAATTCTGCGGTCTCGCCTTTAATAACGGCTTCTGTCAATCTTGCCAACGATTGAGGTTAGACTAACCAGCCTATAGTTTCCAATCTTCTGCCCTTCTTAAAAGGGGATGTTAGATTAGCCATTTTCCAATCCTCTGGGACCCTCCCTGACTCCAGTAATTCCTGAAAGATCATCAGTGCCTCTACAATCTCTTTCTGGCCATTCAATGAGATATTGACTCATCTTCATCTTCACTCGTAATCCTCAACTTCTGTTTTCTGCCTTTTCCCGATAACTCTTGCTTCCCTGGCTGATTACAATTCTGTCCATCTGGTCTGGGTGATTTATCCATCTTCAGATCATTCAGCTTCCCCAGCACCACCTCCATGATGGCCACTGTGCCCTCTGTGCCCTGAATCTTTTAAAATTCTAGTATGCTATTGGTGTCTTTGATTACGCAAAACTGATGCGCAGTACCTATTCAGTTCCTCTGCCATTTCTTTATTCCCCATCACTACCTCTCCAGCCTCATTTTCTAGCAGTCTAACATCCACTCTTATCTCTGTATTATTTTTTAATGATTTGGAGTTGCCGGTGTTGGACAAAGTTAAAAATCGCACAACACCAGGTTATAGTCCAACAGGTTTAATTGGAAGCACACTAGCTTTTGGAGCGCTGCTCCTTCATCAGGGGCAACCTGTTGGACTATAACCTCGTGATGTGTGATTATTATTTTTTAGATATCTTACAAAAAGTCATCTTTTAGATTATTAGCCAGCTTATTCTCATATTTCATCTTCTGCTTCCTTATTGCTTTTTTTCATTCTCCTCTGCTGGTTTTTAAAGGTTTCCCACTAATCTTCACAACATTTTTCTTTGGCTTTTATGTTGTCACTGACTTCCCTGGTCAGCCATGTTCTTCTTTTCCCTCCCTTAGTATGTTTATGGACAAGAAAAGACTTGCAATAGGGTTATGGTTAGCACTCTGGGCTGGATGATAAGCCGTTGAAAGACTGTCCTTATCACAGGAATTTATTGGTGTCTAAACGGAGTGGCATTTCTCTGTATTAGCATGATCAGACCATGCGAGCGAGCTTTGTCAGTGTTTGGCTGCCATTCTGTCTGACCATAAGGCAGGAGCAGAAGTAGGTCATTTGGCCCATCATGGCTCCTCCACCATTCAATGAGATCCTGACTTGTCTTATAATCCTCAACCCCACTTACCTGCCATATCTCCATAACTCTTGCTTCCCTTACTGATTGCAATTCTGTCTATCTCAGCCTTCAATATTCTTAAAATCCCTGATTCGATAGCCTCTTGTAGTAAAGAATGCAATAGATTCACATCCTTCTTAGGGAGGAACATATCCATGACTCCTTGAAGGTAGTTAAGGCGGTGAAGAAGGTATATGGGATACTTGCCTTTATTAGCAGGGGCATGAAATACAAGAGTAGTGAGGTTATGCTGGAATTGTACAAAAAGATGAATAGGCTGGAGTATTGTGTGCGGTTCTGGTCACTATAGGAGGGATGTGATTGCACTGGAGAACATAGAGGAGATTCACTGGGCTATGAGATCTAAGCTATGAAGCAACATTGTATAGACTGAGGGTGTTCACCCTGGAGCGGTGAAGGTTGAGAGGAGACTGATAGAGGTGCACAATATTTTGTGGGACAGAGATGGGCTGGTTTGAAAAGCACTTCTTTCCAGCAGTAGCAGGGTCAGTAGCTAGGGGTCACTAATTTTGAGGTACGGGATAGAAGGATAAAAGGAGAGTTAAGGACCAGTATTTTCAATCAGCTGGTGGACAGAGTCTGGAACTGGCTGGTTGAGTCAGAAGCTCTCATCATGTTTAAATAGTGTTTTGATATTCAGTCAAACCACCAGAGCCTCCAGGTCTATGGGCCATGAACTAAACAATGCGGTTAATGTAGTCAGGTCTTTGTTGGCTCGTGTGCCCAAGTGCCCTGGGATTGGAAAATAGCTTTCTCTTTGATCTGAACACTTTCATTGTTCAGTTCTTCTTTCAAATTGGATTTAGTTTTTGGTGGAACATAAACAGGATCTTGGCAGAATTGAATTCATCATGTTTTTTCACTTAGACACTGCTTTTGAATGAGCTGCAATGTGATTTAGAATTGATTAGTTATGGGCAGAGTTGAGAAAAGAGATTCTAGGAACATTTTCAGTTCCTGTTTAATTTGAACATGTGCTTTTTCTCCTTATCCATGTTGTCATGGTGATAAAATAAGATGATTCAACAGCTTCTGCTGTAAAGGCTCTTTTGTTATAAGTTTATGAATTCTTCAGAAAGTCTAATGTTATTACATGCTCTGTGTTCTTGATCAGTACTGTATTGCTGACATTAAATTAAACTGGACTAAATGCACAGCACTGCCTATTGCTCGTGAAGACCGTGTATTTATTTGTGCTTTGCCATGCCCTTGGGATGGCCCCCCCCCCCCCCACACACACACACACACACACACACACACACACACACACACACACACACACTTCACCCTTTCAGAGAGCTGGGTATTTGGCAGTGCAGTCAGCACGGGCCTAGGATAATTTCTGCTTTGTCTAGCCCTGACCAAGTGGGATGCAGTACTTCCCTCTGGATTCGAATGGTCTGCTGCACTCTGGCCCAGCTCCATAAGTTGTGGTCATATTAGAACAGAAGACTAATTATTTCCTCCTTTATTTCAGGCTATTTGCTGCAAGAAATTAAGAAAGCTGATATCTCTCTGATGGACAGTGATGTAAATCCTGTTGCACCTCTACCGAAGCATGTTTTAAAAATACAAGTAAGTTCTGATTGGATATGGTGCTTTGTGGGTGGACTGCTTACAATGTACTGTTTATTCCATCTCTCACTTTTGTTTGGCAACTCAGTCAAGTCAAGAGGAAACCGAGATGTGGGGCCACTGGCCCATTGGTGTTAGTAAACGGCATCTGGTGCTCACAGTTATTAGACTTCCCTCCTGTAGCCAGCAGCATTGAGGATGGTGGTCAGAATGACGAGATTTTATTCTCCTTTTGCAAAATCTTTGCACCATAACAATTCAGTGATTCTGTAGAAAGAGGCCATTCAGCCCATTGTGTCGTCTTCATTTTTTTCAAATGAGCATCATGTCTTGATACTATCCTCCTTTTTTTCTCAAACTGTGCATTTGCATTTCCTCTTTAATATCTGAACTGAACCTGCCTTCACCACACTTCCAGGAAGTGTATTCCAGACTCACTGAATTTGGTATATGCAAATTCATCATGTTTCCCCCTCTCACTCACTTCTTCTGGAAATCACTTTATATCTGTGTCCTCTCATTTTTGATCTGTTATGAATGGGAATGGTTTCTCCCTTTTTACTCTGTCCATGCCTCTCATGATTTTGAAACTTTCTATCAAATTTCCTCTTTTCCTTCTCCTATCCAAAGAAAACAGTCCCAGCCTGTGATTCCTGTCCAGAAACGGTCCCAGCCTCCAATTTCTGTTCAGAATTCTAGTTTCTTGTCCCTGGGGAACTGTTCTTGTAAACATTCTCTCCATTTTTGAACATGCATTCATATTCTTCCTGTAGTCCAGGACTGTGCACACAATTCCAGCTGAAGTTTAAGTAGTATCTCGATCTGAAAAAGAGTCTATCAGATTTGAAATGTTAACTGAGTTTCTCTCTCCACAGATGCTCCAGACCTCCTGAGTTTCTCCAGCACTTTGTTTGAATTTCAGATTTCCAGCATACACAATACTTCACTTTTATTTGAGTGTGTTATGCAAGTTCAGCATGACGTCCCTGCCTGTGATTGGACTCAATGCCCTGATTAATAATTGCAAGAATACTATATGCTTCATTTACCTTCATGTTGTCTCCAGCTGTCCTGCCTTCTTTAATGATTTAGGGGTACACACACATCCAGGTCTCTCTGCGCATGCAAACCCTTTAGAAAAGTACCTTCTTTTTATCCCATTTCTCCATGGTTTATTGACCAAAAATGTATCACTTCACCCTTAAAGTCATAGTCATATAGCAAGGAAACAGACCCTTCCGTCCAATTCATCTAAGCCGACCAGACATCCAAATCTGACCTTGTCCCATTTGCCAGCATCTGTATTGAACTTCACATGCTACCTATCTGCCTACTCCATCAACTTGTTATAGAGTCATAGAGATGTACAGCATGGAAACAGACCCATCGGTTCAATGCGTCCATGCCGACCAGCTATCCCAACCCAGTCTAGTTCCACCTGCCAGCACCCGGCCCATATCCCTCCAAACCCTTCCTATTCATATACCCATCCAAATGCCTCTTAAATGTTGCAATTGTACCAGCCTCCACCACTTCATCTGGCAGCTAATTCCATACACATACCACCCTCTGTGTGAAAAGGTTGCCCCGTAGGTCTCTTTTATATCTTTCCCCTCTCACCCGAAACCTGTGCCCTCTAGTTCTGGACTCCCCCTCCCCAGGGAAAAGACTTTGCCTATTTACCCTATCCACACCCCTCATAATTTTGTAAACCTATATAAGGTCACCCCTCAGCCTCTGATGCTCCAGGGAAAATAGCCCCTGCATGTTCAGCCTCTCCCTATAGCTCAAATCCTTCAACCCTGGCAACATCCTTGTAAGTCTTTTCTGAACCATTTCAAGTTTCACAACATTTTTCCAATAGGAAGGAGACCAGAATTGCACGCAATATTCCAACAGTGGCCTAACCAATGTCCTGTACAGCCGCACCATGACCTTCCAACTCCTGTACTCAATACTTTGACCAATAAAGGAAAGCATACCAAATGCTGCCTTCCCTATTCTATCTACCTACGACTCCACTTTCAAGGAGCTATGAACCTGCACTCCAAGGTCTCTTTGTTCAGCAACACTCCTTAGTCTGTGCTTTAAACCTGAAATATTTGTTTTTAGCCAGTGTACACATAAAAGACAGACACAATTTAGGAATAAAATGAAATAACAAAACTGGCCAGTTTACTTAAATGGCTTTCTTTTATGATGCATTGTTTTCCAAACATAGCTGTGAATTTCTGGGTTGTTTTTCTGAAATGTTGATCAGGGTCACCTCCTCAGTTCACCCAGATAAAGGCAACGACACTTCTAACTCAGCTTTCCTCTCCTTGAGCTTCTGGCAGCCAGTGTGGGAGATTAGGCGGGGAGCTTTCAAATCTTCTTACTGTCTCAGTAGCAGCCCAGAACTATCTCACAGAAAACATAGTTCAAAAGAAAACTTTGATTAAGTTCCACCCCGATCAACTGATCAACACTTCCCACAGCTTCAAGTACCATTCTGCTTGAACATAGAGTCTTTTCCAGACTTGCTGGAACCAATTACAAGTACTGTTAGTAGCCAACTGCTGCTGTTTGTTTAAACACAGTACCCATCCCAGGGTCGCAATGTCTGTTAGAATTCTTTTAATAAAGAAACAGTGTACAATTAACCACCAGGCCTGGCCTAACAAACAAACAAAGCTTGTTTGGTCTGTTCTTTTCCTTTTACACAAGCTGTCCCAAAGTCCACAAATAATTTCCAGCTCTAAGTTCAAAATTAATAAAACAATAAAAATTAAGATACTGAAAAGTCAGTGAGGGTTTGAACATAATGCCCTGTCTATGTCTCATTGTTAACATTTCCAGTCATTGGACACATTTCCCCCATTCAGGTTTTTAAAATCTTACAAAAAACCTCAAATAAAGCTTCCTTAATCATCCATTGGAAAAAGCTAAGTTTTTTGAGTCTTTCTTCGTAATTCCCATTCTTACCATTTAATTGTATTGTATCTGCATCCCTGCTGATGTCCTGAATAAATCCCACATCCTAGGAGAAAGTGAGGACTGCAGATGCTGGGGAGTCAAGTTGAAAAGCGTGGCTCTGGAAAAGCACAGCCAGTCAGGCAGCAACTGAGGAGTAGGAGAATTGACTTTCCTGCTCCTTTGGATGCTGCCTGAGCTGCTGTGCTTTCCAATGCCACCCTTTTCGACACTAAATCCCACATGCTCTTAACTTGTCCTATAAGTCACTCCTTTCATTATATTTAAATAGTTGTTGTGGTTCTGTTCGCCGAGCTGGAAATTTTTGTTGCAAACGTTTCGTCCCCTGTCTAGGTGACATCCTCAGTGCTTGGGAGCCTCCTGTGAAGCGCTTCTGTGGTGTTTTCTCCGGCATTTATAGTGGCCTGTCCCTGCCGCTTCCGGTTGTCAGTTTCAGTTGTCCGCTGTAGTGGCCGGTATATTGGGTCCAGGTCGATGTGTTTGTTGATGGAGTTTGTGGATGAGTGCCATGCTTCTAGGAATTCCCTGGCTGTTCTTTGTTTGGCTTGCCCTATAATGGTAGTGTTGTCCCAGTCGAATTCATGTTGCTTGTCGTCTGCGTGTGTGGCTACTAAGGATAGCTGGTGGTGGCGTTTCGTGGCTAGTTGATGTTCATGGATGCGGATCGTTAGCTGTCTTCCTGTTTGTCCTATATAGTGTTTTGTGCAGTCCTTGCATGGGATTTTGTACACTATATTAGTTTTGCTCATGCTGGGTATCGGGTCCTTCGTTCTGGTGAGTTGTTGTCTGAGGGTGGCTGTTGGTTTGTGTGCTGTTATAAATCCTAGTGGTCGCAGTAGTCTGGCTGTCAGTTCTGAAATGCTCCTGATGTATGGTAGTGTGGCTAGTCCTTTGGGTTGCGGCATGTCCTCGTTCCGTTGTCTTTCTCTTAGGCATCTGTTGATGAAATTGCGCGGGTATCCATTTTTGGCGAATACCTTGTACAGATACCCGCGCAATTTCATCAACAGATGCCTAAGAGAAAGACAACGGAACGAGGACATGCCGCAACCCAAAGGACTAGCCACACTACCATACATCAGGAGCATTTCAGAACTGACAGCCAGACTACTGCGACCACTAGGACTTATAACAGCACACAAACCAACAGCCACCCTCAGACAACAACTCACCAGAACGAAGGACCCGATACCCAGCATGAGCAAAACTAATGTAGTGTACAAAATCCCATGCAAGGACTGCACCTGAAACCTATATCCTATGGCTCCTCCATCTCAGAGAAAAGACAATATTTAACTATCCAATCCATGCCCCTTGTTATTTTATAAACCTCTATAAGGTCACCCCTCAGCCTCCGGCGCTTCAAGGAGAACAGTCTAGCCTATTCAACCTCTCCCTATAGCTCAAATCCTCCAACCCTGGCAACAATCTTATAAATCTTTTCTGATCCCTTTCAAGTTTCATAGCATCTTTCTGATAAGAAGGAGACCAGAATTGCATGCAATATTCCAACAGTGGTCGAACCAATGTCCTGTACAGCCACAACATGACCTCCCAACTCCTGTATTCAATACTCTGACCAATAAAGGAAAGCATACCAATTGCCGCCTTCACTATCCTATCTACCTGCGACTCCATTTTCAAGGATGGATCTTCCAAAATGCATCACCTCGCATTTTCCTGGATTGAACTCCATCTGCCATTTCTCCGTCCAACTCTCCAATCTATCTATATTCTGCTGCATTCTCTGACAGTCCCCTTCACTATCTGCTATTCCACCAATTTTAGTGACATCTGCAAACTTGCCATTCAGACCACTCATACCTTCCTCCAGATCAATATATATATATATATCACAAACAACAGAACGGATCCCTGTGGAATCCTGCTGGTCAAAGTTTTCCAATTTGAGAAACTCTCTTTCACAACTACTGTCTGCCTCCTGTTGCCCAGCTAGTTCTTCTTCCATCTAGCTAGTACACCCTGGACCCCATGCGACTTCACTTTCTCCATCAGCCTACCATGGGGAACCTCATCAAATGTCCATGTAAATGACATCTACAGCCCTTCTCTCTTCCATTAGCTTTCTCACTTCCTCAAAGAATTCTATTAATTTGGTAAGACATGACCTTCCCTGCACAAAACCATGCTGCTTATCACTGATAAGCCCATTTTCTTCCAAATGTAAATAGATCTATCCCTCAGTATTTTCTCCAGCTTCCCTACCAGTGACGACAGGCTCACAGGTCTGTAATTACCTAGATTACCCTCCTTAAACAAGGGGACAACATTAGCAATTCTCCGGCCCTCCAGGACCTCATCTGTGTTCAAGGATGCTGCAGAGATATCTGTTAAAGCCCCAGCTATTTCCTCTTTCGCTTCCCTCTGTAATCTGGGATAGATCCCACCCTCACCTTGGGGACTTGTCCACCTTAATGCTTTTTAGAATACCCAACACTTTCTCCCTCCTTATGCTGATTTTGACCTCGAATAATCAAAAGTCTATGCCTAAGCTCAACATTCGCCATGACCCTCTCTTCGGTGAATACCGACACAAAGTAGATATTAAGAATCTCGCCCATTTTCTCTAACTCCACGCATAACCTTTCTCCTTTGTCCTTGAGTGGGCCAACCCGTTCTCTAATTACACTCTTGTTCCTTATATACAAATAAAAGGCTTTAGGATTTTCCTTAACCCTGTTTGCTAAAGATATTTCATGAATGCTTTTAACCTTCTTTATTCCTTGTTTCAGATTGGTCCTACATTACTGATATTCTTTCAAAGCTTCATCTGCTTCCTTTTTCCTCATAGCTAGTCTCACAATTTCACCTGTCATCCACGGTTCCCTAATCTTGCCATTTCTATTCCTCACTTTCACAGGGGCATGTCTGTCCTGCACTCTAATTAACCTCTCCTTAGAAGCCTTCCATATATCCAATGTGGATTTACCTTCAAACAGCTGCTCCGGATCCACATTCCCAGCTCATACTAAATTCTGCTAAAGTTGGCCTTCCTCCAGTTTAGCACTTTTCCTTTAGGACCACTGTGATCTTTTCCAGGAGTATTCTAAAATTAACAGAATTGTGATCACTATTCCCAAAGTAATCACCGACTAAAACCTCACCCACCTGACCGGGCTCATTCCCCAACACCAGGTCCAGTATTGCCCCTTCCTGAGTTGGACTATTTATATACTGCTCTAGAAAACCTTCCTGGATGCTCCATACAAATTCTGCTCCATCTAACTTCTAACACTAAGTGAATCCCAGTCAATATTGGGATAATTAAAATCTCCCATCACCGCCAATCTGTTGCCCCTACATTTTTCCATAGTCTGTTTACATATTTGTACCTCTATCTCACGGTCACTGTTGGGAGGCCTGTAGTACAGCTCCAACATTGTTACAGCACCCTTCCTATTTCTGAGCTGTGCCCATATTGCCTCACTGCTCGAGTCCTCCATAGCATAGCTGTGATATCCTCTCTGACCAGTAAAGCAACTCCTCCACTCCTTTTACTTCCCTCTCTGTCCCGCCTGAAGCATTGATATCCTGGGATATTTAGTTGCTAATCTTGCCCTTCCCTCAACCAAGCCTCAGTAGTAGCATTATCGTCATACTCCCAAGTATTAATCCAAGCCCCAAGTTCATCTGCCTTACCTACTACACATCTCGTATTAAAACAAATGCACCTCAGACCACCTGTCCCTTTGTGTTCATCATTTACTCTTTGCTTACTCTTCCCCTTAGTCACGCTGACTTCATTACTTAGTTCCTTAAAGGCTTTAGTTACTATGTCTTTACTGCCCACTAACCTCATTTCATTCCAGCCTGGCCCTGGTATAGACCGTCCAACTTGTAATAGTCCCACCTCCCCCAGAACAGGTCCCAATGTCCCAAACATCGAGCCCCTCCCTCTTACACCAGCTATCAATCCACTCATTCAACCTGCCTATTTTTTCATTTCTACTGTGACTAGCACATGGCACTGGTAGCAATCCTGAGAATTACTATCTCTGAGGTCCTTTTTAACTTGGCTCCTAACTACCTAAATTCTGCTTGTAGGACCTCATCCTGTTTTTTTTTACCTATATCACTGGTGCCTGTATGCACCATGACAGCTGGCTGTTCACCTTCTCCCTTCAGAATTTTCTGCAGCCGATCTGAGACATCCCTGACCTGTGCACGTGGGAGGCAACATACCATTTGGGAGTCTCGTTTTCGACCACAGAACCACCTATCCACTCCCCTTACAATTGAATCCCCTGTGACTATAGCCTTCCACTCTTTTTGCAGCCCTTCTCTACACCAGAGCCAGCCACGGTGCCATGAACCTGGCTACTGCTGCCTTCCTCTGGTGAGCCATCTCCCCCAACAGTATCCAAAACGGTTTTGGAAGGAGATGATCGCAGGGGACACCTACACTGCCTTCCTGCTCTTTCTCTGCCTTTTGGTCACCCATTCCCTTTCTCCCTCAGCAATCCTAATCTGCAGTGTGAACAATTCACTAAACGTGCTATCCACAACCATCTTAGCATCACGGATGCTCCAGCCGCAGCTCCAGAGCCGTCATGCGGTTGAACAAGAGCTGCAGCTGGACACACCTCCTGCATGTGAAGGAGTCAGGGACCTCAGCCACGTCCCTGAGCTCCCACATTGAGCAAGAGGAGCATAACACAGGTCTGATTTATCCTGCCATTTTTAACCTTAAGCTTAACTTAGTCCAACTATAATATCAAATAATCAGTAAATGAAATGAAACATTTTTTTTTTTACCAATCACACTACTTACCAGCACACGATAAAAAGAAAAGCCTTACCTTATCAATTAGTTAGAGGCAGCGGGCGGGTGGGTGACACGACCCGTGTAGTGTCTCTGGTTCAGCCGCAGCCCAAATATATCAGTTCACTCACCTTCCCAGAGCACAATTGACTCCCACTCAGCTCCTCCCTCTCGCTGCTCCCGCTGCTGCTGCAAAATGGAGGCCACTGATTCCATGAGGGAAGTATTTAAATGGGAAATTTACCTTTCCAGCAGCCCCTGGTCCTCGCTTTCACTGCTCCTGCTGCTGCAAAATAGTGATTTGTGAGGATTTTGCCAGGACTGGAAGGTGCAGCCATGTAGAAAGACTGGATAGGCTGGGGTCGTTCTTGGAGTAGAGGATGCTGAGGGGAGATTTGATTGAGATGTTCAAAATTGGGAGGGACCTGGAAAGAGTGATGGTAAGAGTGTTTAAACACTAACAGAATGGTAGATGACTCATGGGGCATGGTTTTCAAGTGATTATCAGAACGGATGAAAGGGAAGTGGGAACTCGCTGTGTGCAAGAATAATAGAGGCAGATACTCTTAACTAATTTAACAGATACCTAGAGATGCCCCTCAAGTGCTGCAATATGCAGGCAATGGGCCAATGCTAAGAAATGAGATTACGCTGAAGTCACATTACAGTTTTCCTTTCTGTTTA
The DNA here is from genome assembly GCF_037043375.1 of Chiloscyllium plagiosum. Lineage (NCBI taxonomy): Eukaryota > Metazoa > Chordata > Chondrichthyes > Orectolobiformes > Hemiscylliidae > Chiloscyllium > Chiloscyllium plagiosum. The sequence goes on along the minus strand of NW_028270162.1, from coordinate 1,402,047 downwards.
TCCCTGATGCTGGTATTGACATTGAGTCATGGAGATGTACACTTTGGAAACAGACCCTTCAGTCCAACTTGTCCATGCTGACAAGATATCTCAATCTAATCTAGTCCCATTTGCCAGCACTTGGCCCTTCCTATCATATACCCATCCAGATGCCTTTTAAATGTTGTAATTATATGAGCCTCCTCCACTTCCTCTGGCAGTTTATTCCATACACACACCACCATTTGCATGAAAAAGTTGCCCCTTAGGTGCCTTTTAAATTTTTCACCTCTCACCCTAAACCCATGTAATATATTTCTGGATTCCCCCAGCCCATTTACCCTATCCATGCCCTTCATGATTTTATAAACCTCTATAAGGTCACCCCTCAGCCTCCAATGCTCCAGGGAAAACAGGTCCAGCCTATTCACCTCTCCCTCTAGCTGAAACCCTCCAACCGTGGCAACATCCTTGTAAATCTTTTCTGAACTCTTTCAAGTCTCACAACATCCTTCTGATAGCAGGGAGACCAGAATTGCATGCAGTGTTCCAAAAGTGGCCGAACAAATTAGATTACTTACAGTATGGAAACAGGCCCTTCGGCCCAACAAGTCCACACTGACCCGCCGAAGCGTAACCCACCCATTCCCGTACATTTGCCCCTTTACCTAACACTACTGGCAATTTAGCATGGCCAATTCACCTGACGTGCACATCTTTGGACTGTGGGAGGAAACCGGAGCACCCGGAGGAAACCCATGCAGACACGGGGAGAATGTGCAAACTCCACACAGTCAGTCGCCTGAGTCGGGAATTGAACCCGAGTCTCTGGCGCTGTGAGGCAGCAGTGCTAGCCACCGTGCCACCCACAAATGTCCTGTACAGCTGCAACATGACCTCCCAACTCCTGTACTCGATACTCTGACCAATAAAGGAAAGCATACCAAACGCCTCCTTCGATATTCTACTATGCTATCTATCTGCAACTCCATTTTCAAGGAACAAGGAACATGCACTCCAAGATCTCATTGTTCAGCAACACTCCCTAGGACCTTACCATTAAGTGTACAAGTCCTGCTCTGATTTGCTTTTCCAAAATGTAGCAGCTCAGATTAATCCAAGTTAAACTCCATTTGCTACTCCTCAGCCCATTGGCCCATCTGATCAAGATCTCGTTGTAATCTGAGGTAACCTACTTCGCTGTCCACTACACCTCCAATTTTGGTGTTCTCTGCAAATTTGCTAACTATGTTGTTCCATTCAGATCTGAAAGTATTTTATTTGTTCCGTAAGCAACTTGCTATTCAGTTTAATGTCCTAATTTATTCATAAAGGTTTCAATACATGTAAAGATACACAATGATTATATGATGTTTCTGAAAGTAAGGCTAACATTCCCTGCTGGTCAAGGAGTAGGAAGTCAGCTTTGTGAAATGAACGGGAGTTTGGACTTGAATGCCCAGAGTCCAGGAGATAGTGTAAGGTATTTCTGGAGACGCTGCTTCCTTATGTGTGGCTGTTTTTGTTTCTTTAAAGGAGCAGCTTCAACAGCTGGAAGCGGAGCTGAAAGAAGTGACAAAAAACAAAGAGACTCTAAAGAGAAATTATTTAGAGCTGACTGAATACAGTCACATGCTGAGAGTAACACAGAACTTTGTCAAAAGGGCTTCTGAGGTGAGTGAACATGAGGAATTCAGACTGTTTCATTGTTGCATGCCAGAAAGTTTTGTTGTGTCATTTGTGTTGGGACTTTTTGTTTAACTTTTCAAATGTAGGAATTTAACTTCTAAAGAAGTTGTCATAGATTCATACAGTACAAAAGAGGCCCTTTAGCCCATCAAGACTGTATTGACCAAACTACTGTAAATCTGTTAGTCCCACTTTGCAGCACTTGGCCTATAGCCTTGAATATTATAAAACATAGAATTGCAGATGCTGAAGTTTTGAAACAAAGCAGAAATTGCTTGAGAATCTTAGCAACTCTGGCAGAATCTGTGGAGAGAGAAAAATAGAGTTAACATTTCAAGTCTGGTGATGCTTCATCAGTTCTGAAGATTGGTCACTAGACTTGAAACGTTAACTCTACTTTTTCTGCACACATGCTGCCAGACCTGCCAAGTTCCTCCAGCAATTTCTATTTTTGCCTTGGAATATTGCAACATTTCAAGTACTCGTCCAAGTACTTTTCAAAGGTTATGAGGCTTCCCACCTAGTTCACCATCCTCTGGGTGAAAAAAAACATTTTCCTCAAATTCCCTGTCAACCTCCTGCCTTTCACCTGAAAATTATACCCCTTTATTATTAACCCTTCGACTAAGGGGAACAGCTGCTTCCTATGCACCTGTCAAAAAACAATACAGCATAGGAAAAGACCCTTTAGCCCACCAAGCCTGCATTGATATATTTTGCCCTTCTATACTAAAACTGTTTTTATTTACAGGATCCGTATCCCTCTAATCCTTTCCTATTCATGTATTCATCCAGGTGCTTCTTGAATGCTGCTATTGTATCTGTTTCCACCACCTCCTCTGGCAATACATTCCAGGTGCTCACCACCCTTTGTGTGAAAAACTTGCTTCATACATCACTTTTAACATTCCCCCTCTGCACCTGAATTCACCTTGGGGAAAAAGCCTCATACTTTCCACTCTATCCATGGCATTCACAATCTTATAAACTTTTATCAGGTCGCCCCTCAACCTCCTGCATACCAATGGGGAAAAAAAACCCAGTCTACCCAACCTTTCTTCATAGCTAAAATCCCCATACCAGGCAACATCCTGGTAAACCTTTTCTGTACACGCTCCAAAGCATCCACATCCTTCTGGTAATGTGGTGACCAGACTGTACACAATATTCCAAGTGTGGCCTAACTAAAGTTCTATAAAGCTGCAGCATGACTTGTCTATCCTTATATTCAATGCCCCTTCCAATGAAGGCAAGCATGCCGCAGGCCCTTTTTACTCCCTCAACTACCTGAGCTGCCACGTTCAGTGATTTGTGGACCAGCACATCCAGATCCCTCTGCATAGCGATACTCTAAGCGTTCTGCCATTCACTGTATAATTTTCACCGGTACTTGACCTTTCAAAATGCATCACCTTACATTTGTCTGGAAGAAACTCCATCTTCCATTTTACTGCCCAAGCCTCCAACTGATCTATATCCTGCTGCATCCTCTGACAATACTCCTCACTATCCATAACTCCACCAATCTTTATATCATCTGCAAACTTATTTATTAGACCAGTTACGTTTTCCTCCAAATCATTTATGTAGATCATAAACAGCAGAGGTCCCAGCACTGATCCTTGTGGAACACATCTAGGCACAACCCTCCATTCCAAAAGGCATCCTTCCACCACTCCCCTCTATTTCCTATGACTAAGTTCTGTATCCATTTTGCCAGGTCACCCCTGAAACCATGTGACTTCCATCTTTTGTACCAGGCTGACATGAGGGACCTTGTCAAAGGCTTTACTGAAGTCAATATAGACAACATAATGACTTTTCCCACATCAATCATCTTTGTCATTTCCTCAAAATCTCGATCAAGTTAGTGAGGCACAACCTCTCCCCCAGAAACCCATGCTGTCTATCCATAAATAAGTCCATTTGCCTCTAAATGCATACAGATCTTGTCCCTGAGAATCTTTTCCAGTAATTTCCCTATCACTGACGTGAGACTCACAGGCCTGTAATTTCCAGGATTATCCCAGTTACCTTTCTTAAACAATGGGACAATGTCCATGCCCCTCATAATCCTATGCACTTCTATTTGGTACACCCCGCCCCGCCCCCAAACCTTCTCTGCTCCAACGAAAACAACCTGGTCTAGTTATCTAGTTTCTCTTCATTGCTGAAGTGCTCCATCCCAGGCAACATCCTGGTCAAAACAAAAAAGTGCTGGAGATTGCAGTGGGTCAAGCAGCATCCATGGAGAGAGAGCAAGCTAATGTTTTGACGCAGTCTTGAAATGTTAGTTTGCTTTCTCTCCATGGATGTTGCCTGACCTGCTATGATCTCCAGCGTTTTCTGTTTTCAGTTGAGATTCCTGCATCTGCAGTAATTTGTTCAAATCCTGGTGAATCCCCTCTGCACCCACTTCAGAGCCATCTCATCCTTCCTGTAGTATGGAGACCAGAACTCTCACAGTACCCCAGTTAGGGCCTAACCAAAATTCTGTACAGCTCCAACATCACCTCCCTTCTCTTTATAATCCATAACATGATGGATATAAACAAGTGGTATGGTGGCTCAGTGATTAGCACTGCTGCCTTACAGCGCCAGGGACCTGGGTTCAATTCCCACCCGACTGTCAGGGTGGAGTTTACACATTCTCCCCGTGTCTGCGTGGGTTTCCTCCGGGTGCTCCGGTTTCCTCCCACTATCCAAAGATGTGCAGGTCAGGGGAATTGGCCACGCTAAATTGCCCATAGTGTTAGGTGCGTTAGTCAGGGGTAAATATAGGTTAGGGGAATGGGTCTGGATGGGTGACTCTTCGGAGGATCGGTGTGGACTTGTTGGGCTGAAGGGCCTGTTTCCATACTGTAGGTAATCTAATCTAATAAATGCCAATACACCATATGCCTTCTGAACAACCCTATCAACCTAGGTGGCAATTTTCAAGGACTTATGCACCAGGACACAGAGATCCCTCTGTTCATCTACAGTACCAAGAATTTTACTATTGGCTCAGTACTCTGCATTCCTGTTACTTCTTCTAAAGTGAACTACCTCACACTTTGCCGCATTAAACTCCATTTGCCACTTCTCAGCCGAGCTCTGCATCTTATCTATCTTCCTCTGTAACCCTCAACATCCTTCCTACAATCCAAAGGTGTGCAGGTCAGGTGAATTGGTCATACTAAATTGCCCATAGTGTTAGATACATTAGTCAGGGGTAAATATAGGGTAGGAGAATAGGTCTGGGTGGGTTACTCTTCAGAGGGTCGGTGTGGATTTGTTGGGTGAAAGGGTCTGTTTCCATACTGTAGGGAATCTAATCTAAAGTGTCCTTGGTGTCTGTTTAACTACTGTATTAACCTCTCCAGCCACTTTCAGGGATCTGTTGTCAAGATCCCTCTGATCCTCAGAGCTCCCTAGTGTCCTGCTATTTATTGAGTACTCCCTTGTTTTGTTTATTTTTCCGAAGTGCACCACCTCCCATTTATCAGGGTTAAACTGCCATTGATCTGCCATTTAACCAATCCATTTATATCCTCCTGTAGATTAAAATGACCACCTTGGCTGTCAGCTACTCGGTGGATGTTCATGTTATCTGCAAACTTAGTTATCATTCTCCACCCCCCCACCCGCCCCGGCATATTTTCTTCTTTGTCGTTTTGGTGTATCACAAACAGTAAGGGCCCCAGTACTGATCCGTGTGGTACACCACTGCACACTAGGCTCCTGCCACAGAAACTGCCTCTACCACCGGTGGCTCAGTGGTTAGCACTGCTGCCTCACAGCGCCAGGGACCCAGGTTCGATTCCGGTCTCGGGTGACTGTCTGTGTGGAGTTTGCATATTATCCTGGATTCCATGTGCTTTAACCTTCTTTATCAGTCACCCAAGTGGGATATTGTCAAAGGCTTTGCTGAAATCCTTAGAAATTACATCTACTCACCTGGTTACCTCCTGGAAAAATTCAATCAAATATTTTGGCATGACCTCCCTGTGACAAAGCCATGCTGACTATCCCTCTTCAAATCTTGCCTCCCTAAATGGAGATTAATTCTCTCCTTCAGAATCTTCTCCAGTAGTTTTCTGTCACTGATGTGAGACTCTCTGGTGTTTAATTCCCTTGTTTACCTCATAACCGTCTTGAAAAGTGGTACAGCTGACCTCCAGTTTTTTGACACTTCCCCTGTGGCCAGAGAGGAATTAAAAATTGGATCTATTTATTTTCTCATCTCCCACAGCAGCCTGGGATACAGCTGGGATATACCTTGAGATGTGTCCACTTTTAGGCCTGCCAAAACTTCAAATATCTCCTCACCCCTGATGCCAGTCTGCTCAAGAGCTTCACGGGCCCTCATCCTGAATTCTGTATTGATATCATCCTCCTGAGTGAAGTGTTTATTTAATATCCCACCAGTGTTCTCTGGTTCTATGCACAGATTCGTCCCTTGGTTATCCTCTTCCCATTGCTGTACAACGTCTTGGGATTTGCCCTAATCTTACCCTCAAATATTTTTCATGTCTCATCTTTACCTCTTGATTGCTTTCTTAAAGTTCCACCCTGCATTTTGCATACTCCACTCTGACCTTTGTTGACTTGCCTCCATTCTACCTGCTAAAGCCTGTTTTTCCTCCTTGTACAGTCTTGAATATTGTTACACATCCAGGGTTCCCTGCGCTTGTTGTTCCTACATTTCACCCTAAAGGGAGCATATGGGGCTTAGACTCTTGCAAATTCCAGTTTGAATGCACTACGCCCCCTTCTGTACTGCTGCAGATTTACCAAATGACATAGGGAGTGAGGAGGTATTGGATGTTTCCACAAGTTTAGTAGTGGATTAATCCCCAGGTCGGGATCAGTTGTATCCCCGGCTACTTATGGGAGAGAACAAAAGAAATTACAGCAACTCTGACCTAAATATAGGTCTTTTGTTACATTGAACTTGAAGCAATAACTCTGTTTCTCTCTCCAACGATGCTGCCAAATTTGCTGAGTTTCTCCAGCATTTTTTTATGTTAGATTTCCAGCATCTGGAGTACTTTGTTTCTATACTGAAAAATTAGGTTTGTTTCCCCAATGATCTCATCTAAATTGATTCAGTATTGGAGCCAGAGCTCTCTAGTTTCATATTTTTACTAGCTCCTTGACTCTTGCTGTGTGCACATCGTTTGTAAGAAGTTAAGTGATCTGAATTTTAAATTAATGTTGGGATGTGTTCGCTATCTTTGTTAGGTTCTTGTTTTTCAACAGTCTCCCTGGGTATAACTATAATACTGGTGAAAATTCCACAGCATAGAAATATACTATTTTACTGCTGTTACCAAAGAACCAGGCAATATTCTACATTACATAACTTACTTAGCTTACATTCAAATGTTGTTTCTGTTTGAGAAGAGTCCTTGCTGTAAAAATAATTAGTTAAATAGAAATGTAATATCTGAAACTATATCTCTGTAAAATGATAATTAAAACAGAAAATACAAAGTAGCTTGTCACTGTCTGTAAAGGTTGCACATTCATTGACTTATTTTAAAGCATCTTTATGGAGAACATTGTTAGGTTTAAAAATAAAACAACTGTGGCCCGGTGAATGGGCTGCAATGATGATGCACTGTCAGACTTTGAAATTAAAGATACAAATCAGAACTTGCTCAAAAAAATGAACTGTCCCCAGATCGGACTGTGCAACATGAGGGAGTTCCAGCCTAGTGTGGAAACTACCCAAGAGAAAAAGAGAGAATATTGGCAGGTGTCTATGATGGGGCCCAGTCTGTGGAAGAAGGAAGATTCTTTTGCTCAACTGCTTTTGCTCAACTGCGTCTTTCCTCTGCTGATCTTTAAAATGTTATTATTTTTTTCTTTAGCTTGACCTTGCCTCCCAGACTCAATTTGAGGAATTTCCTTCGTTGGATAAAGAGCCACTAATGGACCATACGAACATGCAGCGGCTAGGAGCCAAGTTAGGGTATGCCATTGCGTTTTGTCAGCTACGTCACTCCTTCCCTTATCAAGAGTATCAAAAGTATTATAGAATATAATGTGAATTTGTTTCAAATAGCAATAAAGTGGAACCTTGTACCTCAGAGAATGTGTGAGGTAAATAGATGCTTTTGGGGAAAGTGAGATAAACACGAGATAGAAATAAATGGAAGGACAGAATGAGATGAAGACATAGATACCAAATGAAAGGAGAAGCGGCACAGAACTGCAGGTCTCGGGGTTAGATCAGATCAAACAAAGTGGAGGGTATTGGAATGAGAGGATGTGCATTTACAATCTGACTTATTGGGGTTCAATGTAAACAAAAAAACAATGTTGGAATTTACCACTAAACATGTTGCATGGTTAGAATATGAGAAGTAACCAACTTTGAATTCTTGTTAAGGTAGTAGAGAACTTGAGCATTGCTGAAAACTGCTATTTTGTCAAAGCTTTTCATCTTGCATTCATCAGAATAATTTGCAAGAGTACCAAAGTATAAGGGAAACAACACTTAAACTGAATGAGAAGAGAATGCTGATTGGTTGGCCAGTAATTTGATGTGCTGTATTTTAGCACTATAATCAAGTTTGCAACGTAAATTAATATCTATGGCCATATTGACCAGGTTGGTGATGAGGGCAAGCATATTGTGCATGAAACTATAGGAATTGCAGTGTGTATTTTGGGCAGTGAAGGTAGCTTGTGATTGACAGTAATAGAAAGCTACTTAACCAATTTCTGAATAATAATATCCAGTAAAGATAACCTAGTCATCACTATTTAGCATATTCTTCATAGCAATGTCTCAATGGATCAGATTCAACTTGTTAACCAGTTAGCACATTCTTCTCATTTAGTATAAGTGTTGTTTTCTCTTTATTTTGGAATTCTGGTAAATTGTCCTGATAAGTGCAAGATGGAAGTCTTTGACAAAATTGTTAGCAACATTAACTTTGAATCATCAGTAGGCTTACTTGGAGGCCAATTAAAGTCAACAAGGACAGGAATGAGGATGGTTGTGGTGTGGGGCAGGGATTCTTAATGGTGTTTTGGGTGAGCTGAGTAGATAGGAGACTTGACTGGAAAGTACTCCCACACTGTATGCACTCTGCACTTGGTATTTATATTATTGTGTTTATTTCAGCTTGTATTTGAATATTTGTATTGCACATTTCAGAAAAATAACATTGGATTATCAGCTGCTGGCTCTCCACATTATCAAACGATTTAAAGGGAATTTTTTTCTATTATTTACTCATGGGACATGACATTGATTAGTTGGCCAGCATTTATTGCCCATACCTATTTACCCTTGAGATGGTGGGGCTGAGCTGCTGCCTTGAACCGCGGCAGTCTGTATGCTGTGGGTCGACCCACAATGTCCTGAGGGAGGGAATTCCAGATTTTGGCCTAAAAATGGTAATATTTGCACCAAAAATATTGGCGTGTTCTAAAGGAAGGTAATACTGGATTCGGAGCGTTGACTCTGTTTATCTCTCTCCGTCAATGCTAACCTTCTCCAGTACTTTTTGTTTTTAGTCCAGACAATTAGCCAATTACTTGATATGAGAATTGTTTTATAAATGCAGACTTTTCAGATGAAACAAACACAGCTTTCCAAAATTCTGCATCACATTCCAACAATGTATGGCAGCTGCTTGAGCTCATTTATAATTGCAACTCAAATTTAAATCCTTCGTTCCAAACAATTTAGAAGTGGAATGAGACAGATTTCTTGTCCAAGATGTTTATTACTTAATTCCAAAATAAACCTCAATTTCATGCATTTAAGGGATATAGACCAAACACAGGCATGTAGAGTTAGACCACAGATTAGCTATGATCTCGAATGGTGGAACAGGCTCAAGAGACTGAATGGCCTACTCCTGTTCCTAGGTTCCTATTTTGGATTTTCAACAGCACAACTACATTAAGGATTGCTAACAGCTGTATGAGTGAGAAACAGGCACAAGAGTACAGCAACACGATGTAAAATCACTCTGGAAAACTGAGTCCAATCAATCTAGCACCAAAGCGGCACGGTTAGTTTTAGAGCTAAACTTCTTTATATTTAACAGAAGGATCATAACATAGCTAGATCATTAATACAGAGCTGAATGTTGGAGGTCTGACAGTGAAAATGGATTTTAACTTAAAACTCTGACACTCCAAGTTTTTGAATCCAGTCTATGATGACACTGGCGAAGAGGCCTTTCTCACTATGTTGGGAATGTCCAGATTCACCTCCCACAACCAGAGTGACTTCTGCTATTCAGCCCTTTGAACCTGTTCTGCAATTCAGTGTGATCATGGCTGATGTATGGCCTAACTCCATATCCCTGTGTTTGGTCCATATTCCTTAAATGGATGAAATGGAAGTTTATTTTGGAATTAAGAGAACAACACATTGGGCAGGAAATCTGTCTCATTCCACTTCCAAGTTGTTTGGAACGAAGGATTTAAATTTGAGTTGCAATTATAAATGAGCTCAAGCAGCTGGCATATATTGTTGGATAATGATGCAGAAGTTTGTATTTACTTCTTGTGTTTACTTCACCTGAAAACTCTATAAAATCAGATCAAATAATTGGCTAATGTCTGGACTAAAAACAGAAAGTGCTGGAGAAAGGGTGTGTCGATGTTTCCCTCTCCAGAGTAAGTGTAAGGAGAAGCAGTCCTTGCTTATAAAAGGAACAGAAACAAGAGGGCATGGATTTAATGTGTGAACGAAACAAGGATAATAGAGAGAAACCTTTTTTTGCCCAGTGAGTGGTTGGAGTGTACTGCCTGGAAATGTGGTGGAGCCAGTTCAAATAAAACAGTCAAGAGGAAATTGGATGATTATTTGGATAGAATTGGTGTGCAAGGAGATCGGTGAATATACAGGAAATTGGTACTCGTTAGTAGAACCAGTACAGGCATGATGGGCTGAATGGCCTTACGTGCTGTAATGATTCTGTCATCCTCCAAGCTGTTGGCTGGAAGCACCCTCTGTCATGTCTTACCTAAATGCAGTGTCGTTAGCTCAACATTTGTGTTAAATACAGCAATGTTCTTTGGCTTTCCAAGATATGAAGTTAATAAGAATGTGACAGTCATATGGTTCTGAGCAATGTGTGGTTTTACTTTTACAGAAAAATCTAATTTCTTTATACTTTAGAGATTGAACATGTGTCATCGATCCTCATTTTGTTTCCTTTTGCTGAGAATTCATTTGAAGTGATTGAATAGTCAAAATCTCTGGGATTTTTTTTGGGATCAGCTTTTGAATTTAAATATCATAAATGTACTCCCTTACACCAGTTGAGATTGATGCTTTAGAAACTGTATCCTGCTGTGTTTTTTTTTTTTGAGCCATTTCTCCAACTCCGTTTATGAAATGTTCCCTCTGTAGGTTTATAGCTGGCATAATACATCCATGGAAGATTGGACCTTTTGAACGGATGCTGTGGAGAGTCTGTAAGGGTTATACAATCCTCACATACAAAGAATTAGATGTTGCTCTCGAGGATCCAGAGTGTGTGAGTATTGTCTGTGATGTGGAATCTATTCTGTCCCTCCTATCTCCCTCTCTTTCTCTCCCTTGCTCTCTCCACCATCTCTCCCCCACTTATATCTCTTTTTCCCTTCACCCTCGCGCTCCCGACCCTCGCGCTCCCGACCCCCACCTCTTTTTTCACCCCTCCTCTTTCTGTCTCTCTCATCCCCTTCTTTCTCAAATATCTTATTAATCTGTGTTTCTGATTTAGGGGGACGATGTGAAATGGGTTGTGTTTTTAGTGTCATACTGGGGTGAACAGATTGGTCAGAAGGTGAAGAAGATTTGCGATTGGTAAGAGAAAATACTTCTGTTGAATGTACAGCAGACAAGTGGTCATTCAGTTACTGTGCATGTGTCAGCTCTTTGAGAGAACTTTGTAATTTAATCTCAGTCTCCCTCACTCTTCCCTGCAAATTCTTCTTTTTCAGATATTTATCTAATTTTATTTAAATTTTAAAATGGTTTTAAGTGATACTGATCTTGTTTGATTCAACAATTTGAATAAACTGATTATAATCTAGTGCCGATCAGACAAATTCATCAAGCAATAACTGGGTAACAGGGCTGTATTGGTGCTTACTGATGATTGTAAACACAAACTGTGTAACTGGGCCCTAGTAACTTGGGATAATAGGTTCTTTTTCGGAATGGCAGCCGGTTACAAGTGGTGTCCCGCAGGGTTCAGTGTTGGGGCCGCAGCTGTTCACATTATGTATTAATGATCTGGATGTAGGGACTGGGGGCATTCTAGCGAAGATTGCCGATGATACAAAGTTAGGTGGACAGGCAGGTAATACTGAGGAAGTGGGGAGGCTGCAGAAGGATCTAGACAGTTTGGAGGAGTGGTCCAGGAAATGGCTGATGGAATTCAATGTGAGCAAATGCGAGGTCTTGCACTTTGGAAAAAAGAGTAGAAGCATGGATTACTTTCTAAACGGTGAGAAAATTTGTAAAGCCAAAGTACAGTGGGATCTGGGAGTGCTAGTTGAGGATTCTCTAAAGGTAAACATGCAGGTTGAGTCCGTGGTTAAGAAAGCGAATGCAATGTTGTCAATTATCTCAAGAGGGTTGGAATATAAAAGCACTGTTGTGCTACTGAGACTTTATAAAGCTCTGGTTAGGCCCCATTTGGAGTACTGTGTCCAGTTTTGGTCCCCACACCTCAGGAAGGACATACTGGCACTGGAGCGTGTCCAGCGGAGATTCACACATGATCCCTGGAATGGTAGTCTAACATACGAGGAACGGCTGAGGATCCTGGGATTGTATTCATTGGAGTTTAGAAGATTGAGGGGAGATCTAATAGAAACTTACAAGATAATACATGGGGCTTGGAGAGGGTGGACGCTAGGAAATTGTTTCCGTTAGGCGAGGAGACTAGGACCTGTGGACACAGCCTTAGAATTAGAGGGGGTAAATTCAGAACAGAAATGCGGAGACATTTCTTCAGCCAGAGAGTGGTGGGCCTGTGGAATTCATTGCCACAGAGTGCAGTGGAGGCTGGGACGCTAAATGTCTTCAAGGCAGAAATTGATAAATTCTTGATGTCACAAGGAATTAAGGGCTACGGAGAGAATGCGGGTAAGTGGATTTGAAATGCCCATCAGCCACGATTGAATGGTGGAGTGGACTCGATGGGCCGAATGGTCTTACTTCCGCTCCTATGTCTTATGGTCTTAATATCCAGACAGGGTTTTCCCTGAAGGACAGTCTTCTGACCTCGGGCAAGTGGAGCACTGTCTCCACTGTGATGAGGTTAACTCTCCCTCCTGATGGAGCCATCAAGGGAAAGCCTCACACCCCTCTCTTGTGGTCAGTTATGTTGCAGCATTGCTCAAAGATTGGGATTCAAGCTGTTTGAGTGCTCACTGCTGAAGAACTTGTCTGTGATGTAAGTGCAAACATAAAGAATTGAGCTTGCATCTATTTTATGTAATGGTTAGATGATACCTGTGTATATAAATATTGGCATTATCCTATTGTAATTGCAATCTATTACTTGCAGTTATCACTGCCATGTCTATCCTTACCCAAGTACAAATCAGGAGAGGAACGACATTGTTGCAGGACTCAACACTCGAATTCAGGATCTCCATACAGTACGTTGTTCTACATCACCTCCGGGTTTGGGCTGGAATTTCAGTTTGCTCTTTATTGATGCTGCAAACTCTGCAAATTTCAAGTGATCTTCTTGTACGTTAGAAACGGCTAGGGTTTGAGGAATTATAATGGTCACTTTGCAAGTTAAAAGAATACTGATGGAGGGAATGAATGACTTGATGCTTTGTTTTTGTAGGAAGTAGTTGAAGGAGAGTGATTAACTAAGACTGGGAGACTTCCCAACTTCACTTCAAATTATTATGATGGGATGTGATCCAGTCAGAGGGACCTTTGGTTTAATGTCTCACCTGAAAGACGACAATCCTATATCACAACACTCATTAGCACTGACACTGTGATAATGCAGTGTTCTCTCCAGACCCACCTGGGGATACTAGCCTCAAGTATGTGATGTGAGTCTGTAATTAGAATTGAACCAATGACTGTGCACAATTTTGGCCTCCTTGCTTAACTAGAGTCATAGAGATGTACAGCATGGAAACAGACCCTTCGGTCCAACTCTTCCATGCAGACCAGGTATCCCAATCCAATCTAGTCCCACCTCCAGCACCTGGCCCATATCCCTCCAAACCCTTCCTATTCATATACCCATCCAGATGCCTTTTAAACGTTGCAATCTTACTAGCCTCCACCACATCCTCTGGCAGCTCATTCCATACACGTACCACCCTCTGCGTGAAAGCATTGCCCCTTAGGTCTCTTTTATATCTTCCCCCTTTCACCCTAAACCTATGCCCTCTATTTCTGGACTCCCCTACCCCAGGGACGAGACTTTGTCTATTTATTGTATCCATGTCCCCTCGTGATTTTATAAACCTCTGTAAGGTCACCCTTCAGCCTCCGATGCTCCAGGGAAAACAGCCCCAGCCTGTTCAGCCTCTCCCCATAATTCAAATCTTCCAACCCTGGCAACATCCTTGTAAATCCTTTCTGAACCCTTTCAAATTTCACAACATCCTTGCGATAGGAAGGAGACCAGAATTGCACACAATATTCCAACAGTGGCCTAACCAATATCGTGTTCAGCCACAACATGACCTCCCAACTCCAGTACTCAACACTCTGACTAATAAAGGAAAGCATACCAAACGCCGCCTTCACTATTCTATCTACCTGCGACTCCACTTTCAAGGAGCTGTGAACCTCATTCCAAGGTCTCTTTGTTCAGCAACACTCCCTAGGACCTTACCATTAACTGTACAAGTCCTGCTAAGATTTGCTTTCTCAAAAAATGCAGCACCTCTCATTTATCTAAATTAAACTCCATCTGCCACTTCTCAGCTCATTGGCCCATCTGATCAAGACCCCATTGTAATCGAAGATAACCTTCTTTGCTGTCCACTACCCTTCCAAGTTTGGTGTCATTTGCAAACTTACTGACTAGACCTCTTATGCTCACATCCAAATCATTTATATAAATGATGAAAAGTAGTGGCTCCACCACCGAACCTTGTGACACTCCACTGGTCACTCCATCACCACCCTCTGTCTTCTACCTTTGAGCCAGTTCTGTATCCAAATGGTTAGTTCTCCCTGTATTCCATATGATCTAACCTTGCTAACCAGTCTCACATGGGGAACCCTTGTCGAACGCCTTACTGAAGTCCATATAGATCACATATACCACTCTGCCCTCATCAATCCCCTGTGTTACTTCATCAAAAAACTCAATCAAGGGTGTGAGACATGATTTCCCACGCACAAAGCCATGTTGACTATCCCTAATCAGTCCTTGCCTTTCCAAATACATGCATATCCTGTCCCTCGGGATTCCCTCCAACAACTTGCCCACCACTGAGGTCAGGCTCATTGGTCTATAGTTCTCTGGCTTTCCCTTACCACCTTTCTTAAACAGTGGCACCACGTTTGCCAACCTCCAGTCTTCCGGCACCTCACCTGTGACTATTGATGATATAAATATCTCAGGAAGAGGCCCAGCAATCACTTCCCTAGCTTCCCACAGAGTTCTCGGGTCCACCTGATCAGGTCCTGGGGATTTATCCACTTTTATGCGTTTCAAGACATCCATCATTTCCTCTTCTGTAAAATGGACACTTTTCAAAATGTCACTGTCTATTTCCCTACATTCTACATCTTCCATGTCCTTTTCCACAGTAAACACTGATGCAAAATACTCGTTTAGTATCTCCCCCATCTCCTGCGGCTCCCCACAAAGGCCGCCTTGCTGATCTTTGAGGGGCCCTATTCTCTCCCTGGTTACCTTTTTGTCCTTAATATATTTGTAATTTAAGGATTGTCCTTAACCAAAGCTATCTCATGTCCCCTTTTTGCCCTCCTGATTTCCCCCTTAAGTATACTCCTACTACCTTTATACTCGTCTAAGGATTTATTTGATCTATCCTGTCTATACCTGACATATGCTTCCTTCTTTTTAACCAAACCCTCAATCTCTTTAGTTATGCAGCATTCCCTATACTTTCCTTTCACCCTAACAGGAATACACTGTCTCTGGACTCTCATCTCATTTTTCAAGGCATCCCATTTTCCAGCTGTCCCTTTACCTGTGAACATCTACCCCCACTCAGTTTCTGAAAGTTCTTTACCAATACCGCCAAAATTAGCCTTCCTGTAATTTAGAACTTCAACTTTTAGATCTGGTCTATCCTTTTCCATCAACGAATAGAATTATGGTCGCTGGCCCCAAAGTGCTCCCCCACTGACACCTCAGTCACCTGCCCTGCCTTATTTCCCAAGAGTAGGTCAAGTTTTGCACCTTCTCTAGTAGGTACATCCACATACTGAATCAGAAAATTTTCTTGTACACAATTAACACATTCCTCTCCATCTACACCTTTAACACTATGGCAATCCCAGCCTGTTTGGAAAGTTAAAATCCCCTACCATAACCACCCTATTATTAGATTAGATTACTTACAGTGTGGAAACAGGCCCTTCGGCCCAACAAGTCCACACCGACACGCCGAAGCGTAACCCACCTAGACCCATTCTCCTACATTTACCACTTCACCTAACACTACGGGCAATTTAGCATGGCCAATTCACCTAACCCTTGCACATTTTTGGATTGTGGGAGGAAACCGGAGCACCCGGAGGAAACCCACGCAGACACGGGGAGAATGTGCAAACTCCACACAGAGAGTCGCCTGAGGCGGGAATTGAACCCAGGTCTCTGGCGCTGTGAAGCAGCAGTGCTAACCACTGTGCTACCGTGCCGCCCACGAACGCCCACGAATATTATTACAGATAACTGAGATCTTCTTACAAATCTGTTTCTCAATTTCCCTCTGACTATTAGTGGTCTATAATACAATCCCAATAAGGTGATCATCCCTTTCTTATTTCTCCGTTCCACCCAAATAACCTCCCTTGATGTATATCCGGCGTTATCCTCCCTTAGTACAGCTGTCAAAGACGCCACTCCTCGTCCTCTCTTGCCTCCCTTTCTGTCCTCCCTGTAGCATTTATATTCTGGACATTAAGCTGCCAGTCCTGTCCATCCCTGAGCCACTTTTTTTGTAATTGCTATGATATCCCAATCCCATGTTCCTAACCATGCCCTGAGTTCACCTGCCTTCCCTGTTGAGTCTCTTGCATTAGAATAAAAGCAGTTTAATTTATTTGACCTACCTTGTTCTCTGCTTTGTCCCTGACTGTTTGATTTGCTTCTTTTCTCAACTGTCCCAGTCTCAGATTGATCTCTTTCCTCACTATCTCCCTGGGTCCCAGCCATGCCCCTCCCCCAACTTAATAGTTTAAATCCTCCTGAGCAGCTCTAGCAAATATCCCTGCCAGTATATTAGTCCCTTCCAATTTAGGTGCAATCCGTCCTTCTTGTATAGGTCACTTCTACCCCAAAAGAGATTTCAATGATCCAAAAATATGAATCTTTCTCCCATACACCAGGTCCTCAGCCATGCACTCATCTACTCTGTCCTCCTAACTAAGGGGAAATATATTTGCTTTGGTTGTTGAATTCTGTAGCCCATGTGATGCTCAGTTGATAATGTCAGAGAATGAAATATATTTGAATGCCAAGGGAATTGGAGGAGCTTGTGATTGGATGGGAACCTGTACCTGAGGTCGATGATCAGCCTCAACCTTGTTGAATGATGGACCAGTCTTGATGGTCTGAATGGTCTCTTCATGCTTCGGTTCCTTATGTCTTTCTGACATGGAGATAAGTATGAAGCTCTACTGAAAACCCCAGATCATTAATTTAAGAGTCTGTGAACAGAAGTAGGCCATTCAGCCCCCTGAGCCTGTACCGTCTTTCAATGAGATCTGTGGCTTAAGTCTATGTACCTGCCTTTGTTCCATGTTTCTGAATAGGATCTATTATCTAATATAGTTGTGAATTATTTACATGGGTTGGGGGTTGAAATTCAGAAATGTTTCTTTTTGAAACCCCCTCGTTTCCTCAGGTACTATATAGAACTGAGGAATATCTTCAGCAAGTTCTATGCAAGGCATCAGAATCTATCCACACGTGGCTTGTTCAAGTGAAGAAGATGAAGGCTATTTACCATATCCTGAACCTCTGCAGTTTTGATGTCACCAATAAATGTCTGATTGCTGAGGTCTGGTGTCCGTTGGCTGATCTGGCCAAAGTTCGCCAAGCGTTGGAAGAAGGATCTGTGAGTGTTCCTTAATATCTTGTTAAATCTTTCCGCAGTGGCTGAAGATGTCCACAGTTTCTTGATTCATTACGGTGTGTTTGCTTTCAATTTGCTCAGCTGTCCTTTGTCAAGTTTTTTCCAATGCAGTCTGCTTCCCACCTCTTCACTGAACCTGACGGCTGAAGTTGAAAATGACCAGTTTGAATTTTTTGCAATTTCCACATCAGCTATCATTGTATCAATGTTTATTTGAAGACAGATTTAAGAGAATCATTTGTTTTCACTCTGCTTTATGTCCTGAAGCCAGCTAACAATCCATTCTGTTGAAATGTTTCAATGGCAGATCAGTCAGTATGAATTTCATTCATGCTTGGGCGAGAAATTACTGGGCAGGGAAAAATGAAGTAATTACATGTGAAATATTGGTGTATACTAAAATAAAAAAATAATAGAGCTATTTTCTTTAATAATAGTGAATTAATTTATCAATGGTTTTAGTTAATTTGCACTAAACAGGTTATCATTGGTGACGTTAAACTTAACCTCAAAATCCTGAGACCCAGAGGGTTGTGGGTTCTACATTGGTGAACATATTTAACATTGTAATCAAAAGATTTTTGATCTGTCAGGGCAAGAAAGCGGAGTTTGTACTCCAGATCAGTCATGAGATTGAAAGGCAGAGTAGGCTTGTTGGGCCGAATGGTCTCTCCTGCTTCTACTACATGTTGTCCTGTGTTTTGGTAGGCCACACATTATGGATCTTCAGGAAGAATCCTGCAATTTACTGCTGGGAAGTTGACAATGAATACTAGAATATAGTTGTACTCAGCACATGGATTTCCAGATCTTTGAGTTTTTAATTAGGAATCAGAGCTCCACAGATGCCCAAATGGTTACAATAGAGCTCCCTGGGGAATGAGACTGACCATGACCAGTGTGAATATTCTTAAGGACAGAGCGTTTATTTGAACTCCCGATAGTGACATTGGGTACAATTCCAGAGATTGTATCTTCAGGTGGCTATTGTTACCCATCGGTCTGGATACTCAGGAGAGGCAGAATATTCAAACTCTGGGGATGATGTATCCTCTGAAATTCCATCTCTGTGCTTCCTTTATTCTGTCTCTGTGCAATTATTAATGTGTTGTCTTTTGCTTGCAACCCACACTCACTCTTAATTTGTTCCCAGCTCCCATTTTAACTTCCTTTTTAGTTGTGGTTCTGTTCTTGCGTATTTTCAATAATTAATAGTGAAGGCTATGAACATTTTTGTCTTTATTTCAGAGGAAGAGTAGTGCCACAGTTCCATCATTTGTGAACCGAATACCAACAACAGACACTCCCCCATCTCTCCTCCGAACAAATAAATTCACTTCTGGGTTTCAAAATATTGTGGATGCTTATGGAGTTGGAAGCTACCGGGAAGTTAACCCAGGTACATGAAGCTTGGAGTATTGTAAGCTGTTCTGGTCTCCATATGGAGAAAGTGAGGACTGCAGATGCTGGAGATCAGAGTTGAGTGTGTGTTGCTGGAAAAGCACAGCAGGTCAGGCAGCATCTGAAAAGCAGGAGAATCGATGTTTAGGACATAAGCACATCATTAGGAATGAGGCTTGTGGGCCAAGGGGCTGAGAGCTACATGGTTGGGGGGAGGGTGGAGCTGGGAAAAGGTAGCCAGGAATGCGCTAGGTAGATGAAGGTGGGGGAGAAGGTGATAGGTCGGAGAGGAGAGTGGAGCAGATAGATGGGAAGGACGATGGGCAGGTCAAGAGGACGGTGCCAAGTTGGAGGCTTGGGACTGGGATAGGTGCCGGGAGGGGAAATGAGGAAACTGGTGAAATCCACATTAATTCCGTGTGGTTGCAGAGTCCTAAGGCAGAAAATGAGGCATTCTTGCTCCATGCATCGAGTGGTTAGGTTTTGGCGATGGAGGAGGTCCAGCACCTGCATTTCCTTGGTGGACTTGGAGGGGGAATTAGTGTTCAGCCATGGGGTGGTGGGGTTGGTTGATGCAGGTGTCAAAGAGATATTCTCTGAAACAATCTGCAAGTTGGTGTCCTGCCTCCCTGATGTAGAGGAGACCACATCGGGTGCAACGGATAAAGTAGATGACATTTGTGGAAGTACAGGTAACTTTTTCTGTCGGGTGTGGAAGGATCCTTTGGGGCCTTGGACAGAGTTGAGGGGTGAGGTATGGGCATAGATTTTGCATTTCCTGCAGTGGCAGGGGAGGCTGCCGGAGGTGGGGTGTGGTTTGGCAGGAGGTGTGGATCAGACAAGGGAGTTGCGGAGGGAATGGTCTCTCCAAAATGCCGATAGAGCTAGGGAGGGAAATATCTTCCTAGTGGTGGGGTCTGTTTGACAGGAAGTGGAGGAGGATGATGCAAGTGGAGGAGGAGGTTGGTGGGGTGGAAGGTGAGGACCGGGCGGTTCTGTCCTTGTAACGTTGGGAGGGGTGGGATTCAAGGGCGGAGAAGCACGAAGTGGAGGAAATGCACTGGAGGGCATCGTTGACCACGGGGGAGGGGAAATTGTGGTGTTTGAAGAAGGACCCCATCTGGGATTTTCTAATAGTGGAATTCGTTATTCTGTGAACAGATGCAGTGGAGGAATTGGGAACAAGGGATGGCACATTTATAGGAGGCAGGGTGGGAGGAAGTGTAGTCCAGGTAGCTGTGGGAGTCTGTGGGCTTGCGGTAGATGTCTGTGGTAAGTTGGTCCGTGGAGATGGAGATGGGGAGGTCCAGGAAGGCGAGGGAGGTGTATGAGAGAGTCCAGGTGAATTTAAGGTCAGGGTGAAAGATGTTAGTGATGTTGATTAACTGTTCAGCCTCCTCATGGGAGCACGAGGTGGCGCCAATGCAGTCATTGATGTAACTGAGGAAAAGGTGGGGTATGGTGCCGGTGCAGTTGTGGAAGATGGACTGTTCTATGTACCCAACAAAGGGGCAGACATAGCTGGGGCCGATGCAGGTGCCCACTCCACCCAACGCAACAAGGACTGAACCACTTCTGTGGTCCTCATCTTCCACCCCACCAACCTCCATATATATTGTATCATCCTCCGCCACTTCCGCCAGCTACAAACAGACCTCACTACTAGGAAGATATTTCCCTTCCCACCCCGATCAGCATTTTGAAGAGACCGGTCCCTCTGTGAATCCCATGTCCAATACACGCCTCCCACCAGCCCACACCCCACTCCCAGCACCTTCCCCTGTCACCGCTGGAAGTACAAAACCTGTGCGTTCACCTCCCCCCTCACCTCCGCTAAGGGCCCAAAGGATCCTTCCATGTCAAACAGAAAGTTACCCTTACCTCCACAAATGACATCTACTGTATCCGTTGTATCCGATGTGGTCTCCTCTTCGTCAGGGGATAGGTCGCCAACTTGCGGATCGTTTCAGAGAACATCTCTAGGACACCTGCACAAACCAACTGCACTGTCCAGTGGCTGAACACTTCAACCCACCCTCACTTCACCAAGAATATGCAGGTCTTGGGCCTCCTCCGTTGTCAAATCCTAACCACCTGATGCCTGGAGGAAGACCGCCTCATCTCCCGCCTTCGGACTCTGCAACCACACGGGATTTATGTGGATTTCACCAGTTTCCGCATTTGCCCTACCTCCACCTTATCCCAGTCCCAAGCCTCCAACTTGGCACCGTCCTCTTACCCTGTCCATCGTCCTTCCCATCTATCTGCTCCACCCTCCTCTCCGATCTATCATCTTCTCCCTCGCCTTCATCTACCTAGTGCATTCTCAACTAACTTCCACCCAGCCCCAACCCCCTCTCCCATTTATCTCTCAGCCCACTGACCAACAAGCCTCATTCGTGATGAAGGGCTTATGCCTGAAACATCGATTCTCCTACTCCTCAGATGCTGCCTTACCTGCTGTGCTTTTCCAGCAACACATTCTCGACTCTGGTCTCCATATGACAAATTGGAAAACTGGGGAACAACATGTAGAAGAATGACACCAGGACTTCGAGGTCAGATCTGTCAGGAAAGACTGAAGAGGCGCTTCCTCCTGGAGAGGGAAGGTTGAGTGACCAGGCAGCAGACATTAAGATTATGAAAATGTTGGATAGGGTGGGTGTAGAGAAGTCGTTTCCATTTGTGCAGATTCCAGAACTATGGGCTGTAGGTGTAATAAACCCAGTCAGAAGGTCCTTGTATATTACAATCTGCCTGTAGTGGTCACAAAACAAATTTTTTCACAGTACTTTGGTACATGTGACAACAATAAATCAAATCAGAGGACTGAGAATGTGGAGCTTATTTCTGAGTGATTGAGGCAAATGGCATGGGCCCTTCTCAGGAGAACCAAACTTAAACCCACAATGGAAAAAGGAATTGAAGGAAGTACTGATTGGGATAATTGGTAGTTTCTGTGCTGTAAATACTCACTGCTCTGTATTGTGGTATAAATGAACAAAGGAAATTACTGCACAGGAACAGGCCCTCCAAGCCTGCACCGATCCAAATCCTCTATCTAAATCTGTCGCCTATTTTCCCTCAGGATGTGTATCCTTTTGTTCTCTGCCCATTCATGTATCTGTATATGTATATGGATATACCTGGATTGGTGTGTGGCAATTTATCTTCATATCCTATGCTTATTTCTTAATATTTGGTATGAAATTGTTTACTTGATTTAATTGCAAACAATTGGTCCAGATACAATAGCATTTTCTGTTTTGCTTTCCAATAGGTCCTTACACCATTGTCACTTTCCCTTTCCTCTTTGCTGTAATGTTTGGAGACTTTGGACACGGTCTGATCATGTCTGTGTTTGCTTTATGGATGGTGCTTTCCGAAAACAACCCAAAATTAAAACGAACAAGAAATGAGGTGAGTCTGAGGGCTGTGGGTGAATGCCCCATAAGTTTGGAGAGGGAGGATGGTGGTGGGAGGGGTGAGTGAGAGAGTGTGGTACAGACACAATGGGCCAAATGGAATTTGACAATTCTGAGATTCTGTGTCTAACATTAAATGTGATTTCACAATTGGGCAGCATAATGAGTATGCAAAGTAATTTGTTCTTACCAATTTCGAATGGCAGTTGTGTGTACTGGAAGCTGCACACATTAAAACAGAGGGCTCTGGTATTTACATTGTCCTGATTATTGTAGGTGAGAAGCTTTGACAAAATGTGTCTTTTTTTTTTAGCAACAATTAATCATCAATGCCTTGTTTTGCTTGCTAACAGATCTGGAACACCTTCTTTGATGGGCGCTATATCATCCTGATGATGGGAATATTTTCCTTGTATACTGGTCTTATCTACAATGACTGCTTTTCAAAGTCTTTGAATATATTTGGGTCTGGATGGAGTGTCAAAAGTATGTATAACAACAACATCTGGAAGTAAGTACCTGGGTCCACTACCATATAATTGTGATCAATTGAGTATGTTTTCTGACAGAGGGGTTGAAGGGTGCTGGGATATTGATCCGAAACCATCCTTTAGAACATAGAACAATACAGTGCAGAACAGGCCCTTCGGCCCTCGATGTTGCGCCGACCTGTGGACTTTTCTCAGCTCATCCCCTACACTATCCCAAAATCATCCATGAGCTTATCTAAGGACACTTTAAATTTCCCTAATGTGGCTGAGTTGACTACCTTAGCAGGTAGGGCATTCCACACCCTTACCACGCTCTGTGTAAAGAACTTGCCTCTGACATCTGTCTTAAATCTATCACCCCTCAATTTGTAGTTATGCCCTCTCGTACAAGCTGATGTCATCATCCTAGGAAACGGTCTTTCACTGTCTACCCTATCTAATCCTCTGATCATCTTGTATGTCTCTATCAAATCCCCTCTTAGCTGCGTTCTTTCCAATACGAACAGACCCAAGTCCCTCAGCCTTTACTCATAAGACCTTCCCTCCAGACCAGGCAACATCCTGGTAAATCTCCTCTGCACCTTTTCCAATGCTTCCACATCCTTCTGGGGGGACCAGAACTGTACACAATATTCCAAGTGTGGCCGCACCAGCATTTTGTATAGTTGCAGCATGATATTGTGGTTCCGGAACTCAATCTCTCTACCAATGAAACCTAACACACCATATGCCGCCTTAACAGCACTATCCACCTGGGTGGCAACTTTCAGGGATATATGCACATGGACTCCAAGATCCCTCTGCACATCCACACTACCAAGAATCTTTCCATTGACCAAGTACTCTGCCATCCTGTTATTCTTCCCAAAGTGCATCAGCTCACATTTAGCTGCATTGAACTCCATTTGCCACCTCTCAGCCCAATTCTGCAGGTTATCCAAGTCCCCCTGCAACCTGTAACATTCTTCCAAACTGTCCGCTACTCCACCGACTTTGGTGTCGTCTGCAAATTTACTAATCCATCCACCTATGCCTGTGTCTAAGACAAAGAGCAGTGGTCCCAAAACATATCCTTGTGGAATACCACTAGTTCACGTACATGTGCAGTTATTCATTGAACAATGAATGATCCGTACACACTAGCTGTCTGCTGGGTTTCATCTTTCACATCTTACCTTTCTTGCAGGTGCAATTAAAATTAGAAAGAAATAGATTCATGTGATAATTATTTAGCCCTGTAGCTTTTCCCCCTCCATTCAATGATTGAGGTTGATCATCGACCTTACCTCCCCTTCCTCGTCAGCTCCCTGTCTCCCTTAATTCCTTTGCATGCCAAAGATCTGTCTATTTCAGCTTTAAATATTTCAATGACTGAGACTCCACAACACTCTCAGGTGGGCAATTCTAAAGATTCACAGTCCTTTTGAGTAAAGAAATGTC
This sequence comes from Chiloscyllium plagiosum, assembly GCF_037043375.1. Taxonomy (NCBI): domain Eukaryota; kingdom Metazoa; phylum Chordata; class Chondrichthyes; order Orectolobiformes; family Hemiscylliidae; genus Chiloscyllium; species Chiloscyllium plagiosum. The sequence goes on along the minus strand of NW_028270162.1, from coordinate 1,377,350 downwards.
CCCTCATTTGAGCCCTTATTCTGAGACTGTGCCCCTCTTTTCTACATTATTCAACCAGAGGCAATATCTTCTATCCTGTAAAACTCTTTCAAAATCTTTGGAGGTTTCAATGAGACCACCTCATTTTTTGAATGGCAAATAATATAATTTCAATGTACTCAGTTTCACATCCTTATGTGGAGGTGCCAGTTTGGATTGTTGTGGGCAAAGTTAAAAATCTCACAACACCAGGTTATAGTCCAACAGGTTTATTTAGAAGTACAGCTTTCAGAGCTAGCGGCACTCTGAAAGCTTCTATTGTTGGACTATAGCCTGGTGTTGTGTGATTTTTAACTCTGTGTATTGAATCAGTTGTGTGTGTGGGAGCATGCATCTAGGTGGGTGGGGTTACTTGTCAAAAGGGTGAGGGGTTGCAGACGGGTGTGGCAGACTGAGATGTTGGGCCTGTTATCAAGCAGAATTTGATTTGTTGCTTATCTCAATGTAAGTTGCAGATCTAACAATCAAATCTTTTATCAGGCAGTATGTAAATAAGTAACTGGTTTCAATAAATGCATATTGGTTTTATATGGACAGTCCTGTCATAAAATCAATCAAATTATACTCTAAATCGAACAGTCCACAATTTAACCATGATTTAAAAGCTAATTTGCCTTGTTAAAAGAGGATGATAAAATATAAAGGATTAAGTGTGAAATTGAGACTGGATTAAAGTCATTTGAGTTCTAGATTTGATGAATATGTTTTCTTTTAGGGATGATGATCTTCGCTATAATCAGTATCTAACCCTGGATCCCAATGTCACTGGTGTTTTCAAAGGGCCCTATCCATTTGGTATTGACCCGGTGAGTGTTTCATGTTTTAAATTATGTTGAGATTCATTGAACAGACTTGGAGAAGTAATGAAAAAATGATCTGTGTCATTCTCAGTCAGATTCCAGATTGTCTGATTTCAGAACAGGGTCAATTTAACTTGTCTGAAGTATTGTTTTTAAGTGAGTATCATGCAGACTTGAAAGCTGGGGTTGTACTCCTTGGAGCAGAGGAGGTTTGACTTGAGATATTTAAATGCAGAGGTTAAAGGGTGAATATTCAAGAGGCCACAGAATTTAGCAGATTAGCAAATGAACTGTAAGTGATATGAGAAAAAGGTTTCTTTAAGCAATGACTGGTTATTATTTAGAATGCACTATGTCTGAGTGTAGTGAGTATAGATTAAGAATAGTTTTAAAATGACACTGATAAATACTTGAGAAAGAAATGCAGAGATTAGACCATAAGAACTAGGACAGGAGTAGGCCATTCGATAACTAGAGCCTGCTCCACCATTCAGTAGGATCATAGCTCAGGGAGTGCTGCACTGTTGGAGGGTCAGTTGGCTATTTTTATTTTTATAAACTTTCAATTTATTAATTAATCTTTAAATCACATAGGATCCACATTGAGTTGATATGTTGGATACAAAATTGACTTGGTTAGAAGACAGTGGTTGTAAAGGGGTCTGTGGTCCAGTGGTGCTCCACAAGAATCAGTGCTGGGACCTTTTAATGTTTGTAATTATATATTAAATGATTTGGATGAAAGTGTAGGTGGTCTGATTTAATATATTTGTAGATGGCACGAAAATATGAGGAGTTGTGAATGGTGAGGAAGGTTGTTAAAGGATACAGCAGGATATAGATCAGTTGGAAGGTTGAACAGAAAAATGACAGATGGAGTTTAATCCAGACGAGTGGGAGGTCAAATGCAAGAAGAAAATATATAGTAAATAGCAGGACCCTTAAGGGCATTGGCATACAGAGAGATCTTGGGGTTCAGGTGCATAGCATATGGCATGCTTGCCTTCTGGATTGGGGCATTGAGTGTAAAGGTTCTAATGTCATGTCGTTGTATAAAACTTTAGTTAGGCCACAAACAAAAACAAAAGTTTGGAATAGCTCAGCAGGTCTGACATCTGTGGAGAGAAAATAGTTAATGTTTTGGTTCTGAGGAAGGGTCACTTGACCTGAAACATTATCTCTGATCTCCCTCCACAGATCCTGACTGTCCTGCTGACCTTTTCCAGCGATTTCTGCTTTTTGTTTCTGATTTACAACATCTACAGTCATTTTGGTGTTTATTTAGTTGAGCCACATTTGGAGTATTATATGCAGTTCAGGTTGCCACACTATAGGAAAGGTGTGCAAGCTTTGAACAGGTTGAAAAATAAGTTTACCAGAATGTTGCCTGAATTGGAGTATTAGCTATAAGGAGAGTTTGGACAAACTTGGATTGTTTTTGCTGGAGTGTTGGAGGCTGAGGAATGACCTGATAGAAGTATATAAAATTGAGAAGTGTGGACAACGGGGATAGTCAAAGTCTTTTTCTTTGGGTGGAAATAGAACATAGAACGTTTCAGCGCAGTATAGGCCCTTCAGCCCTCGATGCTGTGCCGACCTGTGAAAATAATCTGCCCATTTTAACCTACACAGTTCCATTATTATCCATATGTCCAATGCCCATTTAAATGCCCTTAACGTTGGTGAGTCTACTACTGTTGCAGGCAGGCTGCCCATACTACTCTGAATGAAGAAACTATCCCTAATATCTGTCCTAAACCCCTCACCTCTCAATTTAAAGCCATGTCCCCTCATGTTAGCCTTCACCATCCAAGAAAAAAGGCTCTCCGTGTCCTCTGATTATCTTTTACATTTTGATTAAGTCACCTCTCAAACACCTTCTCTCCAATGAAAACAGCCTCAGTTTCCTCAGCCTTTCCTCATAAGACCTTCCTTCCATACCAGACAACATCCTAGTAAATGTTCTCTGAACTCTTTCCACAGCTTCCATATCCTTCCTATAATGCAGTAACCAGAACTGCACGCGATACTCCAGGTGCGGCCTTACCAGTGGCTTATACAGCTGAAGCATGACTTCGTGGCTCCGAAACTCAATCCCCCTATACACCATATGCCTCCTTAAATATCCTATAAACCTAGGTGGCAACGTTTGAGGATTTATGCAACAGGACTCCGAGATCTCTCTGTTCATCTACACTGCCAAGAATTTTACCATTGGCCCAGTTCTCTGCATTCCTATTAGATTAGATTAGATTAGATTAGATTAGATTACTTAGTGTGGAAACAGGCCCTTCGGCCCAACAAGTCCACACCGCCCCGCCGAAGCGCAACCCACCCATACCCCTACATGTACCCCTTACCTAATACTACGGGCAATTTAGCATGGCCAATTCACCTGACCTGCACATCTTTGGACTGTGGGAGGAAACCAGAGCACCCGGAGGAAATCCACGCAGACACGGGGAGAACGTGCAAACTCCACACAGTCAGTCGCCTGAGGCGGGAATTGAACCCGGGTCTCTGGTGCTGTGAGGCAGCAGTGCTAACCACTGTGCTACCGTGCCGCCTCTATTACTTCCTCTAAAATGAACTACCTCACACTTTGCCGCATTAAACTCTATCTGCCACTTCTCAGCCCAGGTCTGCATCTTATCTATGTCCCCCTTTAACCCACAACATCTTTTGGGACTATCCACAGCTCTGCTCGGCACTATCCACAGCTCTGCCTACCTTAGCGTAATTTGCAAATTTACTAACCCATCCTTCTACGTCTCCACCCAGATCATTAATAAAAATAAGATTCTGCAGTGGACACAAAACAGATCCTTGTAGGCTTTGGGTTTTCCTTGATTCTATCCACCAACAAATTCTCATGTCCTCTCCTGGCTCCTCTTAGCCCTCTCTTTAGATCTTTTCTGGGTAACTTATAACTCTCAAGCCCCCTAACTGAGCCTTCATGCCCCATCCTCACATAAGCCGCTTTCTTCCTCTTGAGAAGAGCTTCAACTTATTTAGTAAACCATGGCTCCGTCTCTTGACAACTACCTCCCTGCCTGATAGGTATATACTTATCAAGGATCCGCAGTAACTATTTGTTGAATAAACTCCACATTTCAAATATGTCCATCCCTTGCAGTTTCCTTCCCCATCCTTTGCATCCTAAATCATGCCTAATCGCATCATAATTGCCTTTCTCCCAGTTATACCTCTTTCCCTGCGGAATATACCTATCCCTGCCCATTGCTGTTGTAAACATAACCGAATTATGGTCACTATCACCAAAGTACTCACCTACCTCCAAATCTAATACCTGGCCGGGTTCATTCCCCAGTACCAAATCTAATATGGCATCTCCCCTTGTTGGCCAGTCTACATACTGTGTCAGAAAACCATTCTGCACACATTGAACAAAATCAGATCCATCTAAACTACTTGAACAATAGTATTCTCAGTCAATATTGGGGAAGTTAAAATCTCCCATAATAATACCTTGTTATTCTCGCTCCTACCGAGAATCATCTTTGCTATCCTTTCCTCTACATCTCTGGGACCATTCAGAGGCCTATAGAAAACTCCCAACAGGTGACTTCTCCTTTCCTGTTTCTAACCTCAGCCCATACTACCTGAGTAGATGAGTCCTCAACTGTTATCTCAGCTGCTGTAATACTACCCTTCAGTAACAATACCCTTCAGTACCCTCCCCCTTTTATCATAGTCTCTGTTCTTGCTGAAACATCTAAATCCCAGAATCTGCAACAACCATTCCTGCCCTTCCTCTAGCCATAGCTCTGAAATGGCCACAACATCGAAATCCCAAGTACCAACCCATGCTGCAAGTTCACCCACCTTATTCCGGATGCTGCTGGCATTGAAGTGTACACATTTCAAACCAACCTCCTGATTGCCGGTGCCCTCTTGCAACCTTGTAAACCTATCCCTGAGCTCACTACCCTCAACCTCCTGAATGTCAGATCACTAGGGGGCATAGGTTTAAGGTGAGAGGGGAAAAATTTAAAGGAGATGTATAAGGCAAGTCTTCTTAACACAGAAGGTGATAGTTGCCTGGAGCACACGCTCAGGGGCGGTGGTAGAAGCAGATATGATAGCAACGTTTAAGAGGTACGCAGATGGAAAAATGTACAGGCAGGGACTAGAGGGGTGTGGATCAGGTGGCAGCAAATGGGATTAGTTTAGAATGACACCATGGTCAGCACAGATACGGTGGGCCGAAGGGCCTATTCTGGTGTTGTGCTGTTTCATGTTCTATATTTGCTGCCCTTTGAAACAGTGCATTCTAGAGTGAAAATACTTTGTCTCCATTCTGATTCTTTTACTGCATGCTTTTTTTTTCATCTTCTGCTCTTGGAAACAGAATAAAAACTCCTCTGCCAAATCTCCCCTTAACCTTCCCTGTTGTAAGGAAAGCATTTCAGCTTCTCGGAGTCTTTCAGCCTCATATTGTAATCTTGGTCCATCAACAGCCTAAAAGCTTGATGTCTATAATTTTTTTTGTTCTGTCTTTGCAGATTTGGAATCTGGCAAGTAATCGTCTCAGTTTTCTGAATTCATTTAAAATGAAAATGTCAGTGATCCTGGGCATTATTCACATGACCTTTGGAGTCATTCTTGGAGTCTTTAATCACTTGTAAGTTCCTCTAGAGCTAACATAACGCACCAAGGAAAATCATGTTTGAATAGCTTAGGATCATAGAATACCGACAGTGTGGAAAGAGGTCATCAGGTACCAGGGGACTGGAGAGTGGCGAATGTTGTGCCCCTGTTCAAAAAAGGGAATAGGGATAACCCCAGGAATTACAGGCCAGTTAGTCTTTCTTCGGTGGTAGGCAAAGTAATGGAAAGGGTACTGAGGGATAGGATTTATGAGTATCTGGAAAGACACTGCTTGATTAGGGACAGCCAGCACGGATTTGTGAAGGGTAGGTCTTGCCTTACAAGTCTTATTGAATTCTTTGAGGGCGTGACCAAGCATGTGGATGAGGGTAGAGCAGTGGATGTAGTATACATGGATTTTAGTAAGGCATTTGATAAGGTTCCCCATGGTAGGCTTATGCGGAAAGTCAGGAGGCATGGGATAGAGGGAAATTTGGCCAGTTGGATAGAAAACTGGCTAACCGGTCGAAGTCAGAGAGTGGTGGTAGATGGTAAATATTCAGCCTGGAGCCCAGTTACAAGTGGAGTTCCGCAGGGATCAGTTCTGGGTCCTCTGCTGTTTGTAATTTTTATTAATGACTTGGATGAGGGAGTCGAAGGGTGGGTCAGTAAATTTGCAGATGATACGAAGATTGGTGGAGTTGTGGATAGTGAGGAGGGCTGTTGTTGGCTGCAAAGAGACTTAGATATGATGCAGAGCTGGGCTGAGGAGTGGCAGATGGAGTTCAACTCTGCCAAGTGTGAGGTTGTCCATTTTGGAAAGACAAATAAGAATGCGGAATACAGGGTTAACGGTAGGGTTCTTAGTGAGGTGGAGGAACAGAGGGATCTTGGGGTCTATGTTCATAGATCTTTGAAAGTTGCCACTCAGGTGGATAGAGCTTGTAAGAAGGCCTATGGTGTATTAGCGTTCATTAGCAGAGGGATTGAATTCAAGAGTTGTGAAGTGATGTTGCAACTGTACAGGACTTTGGTTAGGCCACATTTGGGGTACTGTGTGCAGTTCTGGTCGCCTCACTTAAGGAAAGATGTGGAAGCTTTGGAGAGGGTGCAGAGAAGATTTACCAGGATGTTGCCTGGAATGGAGAATAGGTCGTACGAGGATAGGTTGAGAGTGCTAGACCTTTTCTCGTTGGAACGGCGAAGGATGAGGGGTGACTTGATAGAGGTTTATAAGATGATCAGAGGAATAGATAGAGTAGACAGTCAGAAACTTTTTCCCCGGGTGCAACAGTGTGTTACAAGGGGACATAAATTTAAGGTGAAGGGTGGAAGGTATAGGGGAGATGTCAGGGGTGGGTTCTTTACCCAGAGAGTGGTGGGGGCATGGAATGCACTGCCTGTGGGAGTGGTAGAGTCAGAATCTTTGGTGACCTTTAAGCGGCAATTGGATAGGTACATGGATGGGTGCTTAAGCTAGGACAAATGTTCGGCACAGCATCGTGGGCCGAAGGGCCTGTTCTGTGCTGTATTGTTCTATGTTCTATCTCTATGTTCTAGGTCACTGAGTCTGCACTGACCCTCTGAAGAGTGTCTCACCAAGACCCAGCCTCCTTACCCTGTTTGGACTGAGAGGAAACCCACATAGACACAGGGAGAATGTGCAAACTCCATACAGTTGCCCGAGGCTGGAATCAAACATGGCTGTGCTGCTGTGAGGCAGTAATGCTAATCACTGAGCTGCCATGTTGCCTCACTCTGACAGAGAGAGAGCAAATAAATAGATAAAGGGAAGCATGTAAATGTGCTGAACTTAGATTTCCAAAAGGCATTGATGAGGTGCTATTATCAAAGATAACTCCACAAATAACAGCATATGGAGTGTCAAAGGGATTATTTACCTAAGGTTTAGAAGCAAAGAGTTGGGACAAATGGATCATTTTTAGGTTGGCAAACCATAACTACTGGAGTGTCACAGACATCAGTTCTGGAATTTCAACTATTTTACAATCTATATCAATGAATTGGTGTACAGGATTATGGGGATAGGGTGGGTAATAACATTGAAGTGTTCTTTTAGTCGTGATGGTATTGAATGGTGGAGCAGGCCCTTCATTCCTGATGAAGGGTTTGTGCCCGAAACATCAGTTTTCCTGCTCCTTGGGATGCTGCCTGACCTGCTGTGTTTTTCCAGCACCACTCCAGTCTAGAATCTGATTTCCACCATCTGCAGTCCTCACTTTTGCCTTAATGGGTTGAATGGTCTATTCCTGTTCCTGTGTTCCTAATGAATTGTATGGAGGCACCACACACATAGCTAAATTTGCCAAATACACCAAGATAACTAGGAAAGTAAGTTATCAAGAGGAGGCAATAATTTAACAAAGGGATATAAATAAGTTGAGTGAGTGTGCAAAATTTTAGCAACTCGAGCAATGTGGGAAATGAGAGTTTGTCCACTTTATAAGGAAGAACAGAAAAGGCAATGTATTATTTAAATAGAGTGATTGCAGAACTCTGAGGTACAGAGGGATCTGGATGTTCTGCTACATAAATCACAAAATGTTAGCTTGCAGATACAGCAAGTGAAAGGAAGCCGAATGGAAAATTTTTGTTTTCGATTTGTTCACAAGATATGGGCATCTTTGGCTGGCCACCATTTGTTGCCCATCCCTAATCACTAGGAGAGCAGTTTAGAGTCCACCACATTGCTGACAGTTTAGACTTGCAAGTAAGCAGACAGGTAAGGATGGCAAATTTCCCTTCCTTGAGGGACATTGGTCAACCAGATGGGTTTTCATGACAATTGACAGTGCCAAGCTTCTCATTATTTATTTTAACATCTCTTTACGTGGCTCAGTGTAGGTTTTGTTTGGTAATGCTCCTGTGAAAGACTTTGAGCTGCTTTACTGTATTAAAGATGCTATGTGAGTGCAAGTTGTGAATCTGCTAAGAGGACACTAGTAAGAGAAGAGAATGTGCTTCTCTTAGCACATTAACAACTGGTCACAATATGTAAAAAGTATTTGATTTGCACATGTGAAACTACCAAAAGAGATGAATGTCAAACCCAGGCTAGGTCAAAAACTAAAATAACGCAGTAAAGATTCTTTAGCTGTTATCAATGGTTTGATTGACGTTGGGATGATAGTTATGCAGAGAATTCAGAGGTAGGCATATTTTCAGTCACCTGTGATTGCGACCCTGAACATGATGTACAGTGCTGGGTTGTGAATAACTTGTGGTTCGATGATCTGCATACTTAAACATGTTTTGTGATGAGATTTGACGCATTGTTCATGATTTGTAGTCCTGTGTTTTTAGTCTGTACTATTTGCCAATTTAATACAACATTCAGAGAATGAGAAGCTATTAGTGGAGTGTCTGCTGTATTTTTTTAATTGTGACAAAATTATCACGGTAACCTAATGAGTTTACTGCTAGAAAATTAATTCCTTGCCCAAGCTTATGAAACAGACGTTAACATCATGCTGTTTGATTAATTTTATTTTCATTTTTTATACACCAGGCACTTTAAGAAGAAATTTAATATTTACCTGGTATTTATCCCTGAACTGCTCTTCATGATGTGTCTCTTTGGGTACCTTGTCTTTATGATTATATATAAATGGTTGGCATATTCTGCTGCAAACTCCGATTTGGCTCCAAGCATCTTGATTCATTTCATTAATATGTTCGTCATGCAGCAGAACCAAGATGCGAAACTTTATCCTGGACAGGTAGGTGTGTTAGTGCACATTTATCATTCGACATTTGCTATGGGAAATTTGTGAAATAATTTAGATTGTTTGCCAATTTTAAAAAAAAATCACCTTGTCACAATCACATACAGTTTCTGTTTGGCACACTGGCTGTATCAATGGAAAATGTCACATTCTTGGAAGTATATAGGAATAGAAGGAGGCCATTCAGCCTCTCTGGTCTGCTGTTCAATTGAGATATGGCTGGTCTGTTTTCCAACTTCACAGACTACCTTGTCTTTAATGCACATATTTGGCAAGATTCTACCTTTTGATTTTAAAGTATTAATTGAACTGGTAGATGGGGACAAAGTTCCACATTTCCACTTTGCTTTGTGAGAAAGTGTTTCCCAAATTCTGTCCTTAGTGGTCTAGGGGTGATGTGATCTTAAGGTTGTATCCCCTTATTCTGGACCCCACCGACAACCAATCGAGAATGTTTCTCTCAATTGATTGTATCAATCCCTTTTGAATTCCTGAAATTCTCCATCACGGCAGCCACTAAACCTTTAAATCTCAATGACCAAAAGAATAATTTATGAATATTCTCATAATTAACATCTGGATGAATTTGTGCAGCACTCACTCAAGATCAGCCTGCCCTTCTGAAAGTGAGCTATCTACTATACATTGCTGTTGCTGTGTTCTAACCAGAGCTTTGTTTAACTGTCATAAAACTTCCTTTTTATATTGTAGACCTGGTGGTAGCCACCTTGATTTAGCATACTGCTGTACTATATTTTAGTGATCTGTGTAAATGTTCCTTAAACCTCTTTAGGCCTCTTTTCTTACTGATTTTTCACAATTTATAGAACATGCTTTGAACTATCTCTTTTTTTGGTTCAAATTAGATGGCCTTAAAGTTTCTTAATTTGGTACCTAATATTTTAATTCTTGTGTGGAATAATACTTTGACTAGTGCCATACATTTCTGAATTTCACTCCAAATGACCTTATCATTCAATACACCAGGAGACCTTTGCATCTGAGTCTGTATCAGCCAGAAGCTGGAGTTTGTTGTGCGGCCTTGAGCTGCCCAAAAGCCGTGGAGCTATTAGTGGCTAGTGATTTATTCCTGATTAATGTACTTTATTGGAGGTATCACATGATTTGCTTGCCTGCAGGCGGTGGTAGAGTAAACACACTTTATTGTGTTTAGAGCTTCAGAATTTGGAAATAATATATTTGCAGATCAGGAAGGAAAAATAAGGAGTACAAATAACTAGATAAATAGATTGTTGTACTCTAGTGGCCCATGTACTTTTGGGACAAAAATCTTAATTTTGCAGCGATGATCCTTTTAAACGTTGGACTTCTGTGAGAGAGAGTTTCGAGAAAAGCACATTGGTTCCAGTGATTGATTATGTGATCCAAGTTAAATGGGAGATGAACAACAGAAAAAGTCAACAAGTATTAATTGAAGGGGTGGAGTAGATTGTGAGAGTGTTTGGGGAGGGAGGCGTGGTATTCGTATTCCCAACAGTTTAGTTTTAGGTTAGATCAATTGACTTGCAGAGGACCACTGAACCCAAAGATGCAGCTTTCCTTCAGTGCTGCCCCTGGATGGTGTAATACTCCCTCAGAACTGTCACACAAAATACCACTGACCGTGGCAATACTCTCTCAGCATGCCTACCCCTCCAAAAAAAAACACAGTGCAGAGCTCATGCAGTACTCCCTCAGAACTGTCACTCAGTGTCAAGGCATTCAGTACTACATTACACTTGAGTGTTATTGCAGATAATGGCCTGGTGCAAGGGCAGTGACACAACTCCTGAGTCCTGTGCTGCTCTGAGATTGGGCCCCTGAACCCACCCACTGAACCAAGCACAGCAAGGCTCCTAAAGCCCAAGTTATTGGGGCCCTGTCCTTGAATGACTGGAGTTGAACTTGAGGCCATATCCCGACTCTGACGAGAGACTTGGTTTTTCTGTTTAACTAGTTTTCAAAACATTTCCTTAATCATTTGCACTTTCCTCTTTAGGAAATCTATCAGTTATTCTGACTCCACTGTATTTATCAGGTCACTTAGGATATGACCAAATATACTGTTTCAGCACCATATCATCCTACAAAATGTTCAGAGTATGTTTCTTATAATTGAGTACTTGGTTTCCAAAAGTCAGAATTAATAGGACTCTAATTTGTTTGTAATAAAAAATTAGTTTAATATGGACAATATAAAAGTGACCAAATTCAGCAAGAGACATTTTCAGAAAGTGAAGCTTTTGTCATGATACAAATGTTCGTTACTTTGTATTTTGTTTTGAACAGAATGGATGCCAAATGTTCCTTGTTGTGATTGCTGTACTATCCATTCCAGTTTTGCTGTTTGGAAAACCAGGATATCTCTACTGGAAGCATCATGGAGGAAGAAACTTTGGGATGTACAGGGTAGGTCTTTGAATCACAGCAGTGTTTGCGTAATTATAGATTTGATTTTAAAAATGATGTAGAACAGTACAGGAACAGGGCCTTCTGTGCACCATGTCTGCGCTGACCATCAGACCTTTCTAAAGTAATTCCATCTGGCTGCACATTGTCCATATTCCACAATTCCCTGCCTATTCTCTGTACCGATGGCAATGAGAAATTGAAGAAAGTGGAGAAGTACTTGAAAACAATTCAGACTCTGAATTGTCTGAAAACTGTCCTGTTGGACAGTTACATGGGCCTCCTGGATTTGTCTGTCTGTTATTATTATCTGGACTTTTCACTGTCAGAATGAGGTTTGAGAGACTTGTGCCATGGAACCTGAGAGAGCTCCCAGTACCACAGTCAGCAATGAGAGACTAGCTTAGAGTCATAGAGGGTCACCAGCACGGAGACAGACCCTTTGGTCCAATTTGTCCATGCTGACCAGATACCCTATAATAATCTCGTCCTATTTGCCAGCACCTGGCCCATATCCCTCTTAAACCCTTCCTATTCATATACCCATCCAGATGCTTTTTAAATGTTGTGGTTCTGTTCGCCGAGCTGGAAGTTTTTGTTGCAAACGTTTCGTCCCCTGGCTAGACGACATCATCAGTGCTTGGGAGCCTCCTGCGAAGTGCTTCTTTGATGTTTCCTCCGGTGTTTATAGTGGTCTGTCCCTGCCGCTTCCGGTTGTCAGATTCAGCTGTCCGCTGTAGTGGTTGGTATATTGGGTCCAGGTCGATGTGTTTCTTGATGGAGTTTGTGGATGAATGCCATGCCTCTCATGGCACAAACTCCATCAACAAACACATCGACCTGGACCCAATATACCAACCACTACAGCGGACAGCTGAAACTGACAACCGGAAGCGGCAGGGACAGACCACTATTAACACCGGAGGAAACATCAAAGAAGCGCTTCGCAGGAGGCTCCCAAGCACTGATGATGTTGCCTAGCCAGGGGACGAAACGTTTGCAACAAAAACTTCCAGCTCGGCGAACAGAACCACAACAACGAGCACCCGAGCTACAAATCTTCGCACAAACTTTGAACGCTTTTTAAATGTTATAATTGCACCAGCCTTCACCATTTCCTCTGGCAGCTCATTCTATGCACTCACTTCCCTCTATGTGAAAATGTTGCCCCTTGAATCCCTTTTAAATCTTTCCCTTTTCACCTTAAATCTATGTCATCTACTTTTGGACTTCCCCACCTGGGGAAAATACCTTGTCTATTTACCCTATCCGTGCCCCTAGTCATTTTATGAACCTCTATAAGGTCATACCCCAACCTTCAATGCTCCAGGGAAAACACCCCAGCCTATTCAGCCTCTCCCTATAGCTCAAACTCTCCAACCCAGGCAACATCCTTGTAAATGTTTTCTGAACCCTTCCAAATTTCACAATATCCTTCCTATAGCAGGGAGATCAGAATTGCACACAGTATTCCAATAGTGGCCTAACCTATGTCCTGTACAACTGCAACGTTTTGTTGAGAAGTGCGAGGGAGGAGCAGAGGACTGCTGGGAAGGTGAGTTAAAAAACAAAACTTTTTGAACTGAGCGGCGAGAAGAGAAACGAGAGCTGCTGGGAAGTTTTTAAGTGGGTGAGATTTAAACCTGGGACCCGACACTGTAGGGCCTTCCTCCCATCCACCACCTCTAACCTTACGAAGAGCCTGTCAATTCGGTAAGTTCTCAAGTTTTCTCATTTCTTTTTCTTTCCTTTTCTTCCTTTGTTTAGTCATAGAGATGTACAGCACGGAAACAGACCCTTCGGTCCAACCAGTCCATGCCGACCAGATATCCAAACCCAATCTAGTCCAACCTGCCAGCACCCGGCCCATATCCCTCAACCCTTCCTATTCATATACCCATCCAAATGCCTCTTAAATGTTGCAATTGTACCAGCCTCCACAACATCCTCTGGCAGCTCATTCCATTCACATACCACCCTCTGCGTGAAAACGTTGCCCCTTAGGTCTCTTTTATATCTTTCCCCTCTCACCCTAAACCTATGCCCTCTAGTTCTGGACCCCCCCAACCCCAGGGAGAAGGCTTTGCCTATTTATCCTATCCATGCCCCTCATAATTTTGTAAACCTTTATAAGGTCACTCCTCAGCCTCCGACGCTCCAGGGAAAACAGCCCAAGCCGCAACATGACCTCCCAACTCCTGTACACAATACTCTGACCAATAAAAGAAAACATACCAAACGCCTTCTTCACTATCCTATCTACTTGTGACTCCACTTTCAAGGAGCTATGAACCTGCACTCCAAGGTTTCTTTGTTCAGCAACACTCCCTAAGACCTTACCATTAAGTGTATAAGTCCTGCTAAGATTTGCTTTCCCAAAATGCAGCACCTCGCATTTATCTGAATTAAACTCCATCTGCCACTTCTCAGCCCATTGGCCCATCTGGTCAAGATTCTGTTGTAATCTGAGGTAACCATCTTCGGTGTCCACTACACCTCCAATTTTGGTGTCATGTGCAAACTTACTAACTACCTCTTATGCTCGCATCCAAATCATTTATGTAAATGACAAAAAGTAGAGGGCCCAGCATCGATCCTTGTGGCACTCCACTGGTCACAGGCCTCCAGTCTGAAAAACAACCCTCCATCACCACCATCTGTCTTCTACCTTTGAGCCAGTTCTGTATCCAAATGGCTAGTTCTCCCTATATTCCATGAGATCTAACCTTGCTAATCAGTCTCCCATGGGGAACCATGTTGAACGCCTTACTGAAGTCCGTACAGATCACATCTACTGCTCTGCCCTCATCAATCTTCTTTGTTACTTCATCAAAAATCTCAATCAAGTTTGTGAGACATGATTTCCCATGCACAAAGCCATGTTGACTATCCCGAATCAGTCCTTGCCTTTCCAAATGCATGTACATCCTGTCCCTCAGGATTCCCTCCAACAACTTGCCCACCACTGAGGTCAGGCTCACTGGTCTATAGTTCCCTGGCTTGTCCTTACCACCCTTCTTAAACAGTGGCACCATGTTTGCCAACCTCTAGTCTTCCGGCACTTCACCTGTGACGATTGATGCTACAAATATCTCAGGAAGAGGCCCAGCAATCACTTCTCTAGCTTCCCACAGAGTTCTCGGGTTCACCCGATCAGGTCCTAGGGATTTATCCACCTTTAACCGTTTCAAGACATCCAGCACTTCCTCCTCTGTAATCTGGACATTTTGCAAGATGTCACCATCTATTTCCCTACAGTCTATATCTTCCATATCCTTTTCCACAGTAAATACTGATGCAAAATATTCATTTAATATCTCCCCCATTTTCTGTGGCTCCACACAAAGGCCGCATTGCTGATCTTTGAGAGGCCCTATTCTCTCCCTAGTTACCCTTTTGTCCTTAATATATTTGTAAAACCCTTTGGATTCTCCTTAATTCTATTTGCCAAAGCTATCTCATGTCCCCGTTTTGCCCTCCTGATTTCCCTCTTAAGTATACTCCTACTTTCTTTGTACTCTTCTAAGGATTCACTCGATCTATCCTGTCTGTACCTGACATATGCTTCCTTCTTTTTCTTAGCCAAACCCTCAATTTCTTTAGTCATCCAGCATTCCCTATACCTACAAGCTTACCTTTCACCCAGACTTGAATATACTTTCTCTGGATTCTTGCTATTTCATTTCTGAAGGCTTCCCATTTTCCAGCTGTCCCTTTACCTGTGAACATCTGCCTCTAATCAGCTTTTGAAAGTTCTTGCCTAATACCGTCAAAATTGGCCTTTCTCCAATTTAGAACTTCAACTTTTAGATCTGGTCTATCCTTTTCCATCACGATTTTAAAACAAATAGAATTATGGTCGCTGGCCCCAAAGTGCTCCCCCACTGACACCTCAGTCACCTGCCCTGCCTTATTTCCCAAGAGTAGGTCAAGTTTTGCACCTTCTCTAGTAGGTACATCCACATACTGAATCAGAAAATTGTCTTGTACACACTTAAGAAATTCCTCTCCATCTAAACCTTTAACACTATGGCAGTCCCAGTCGATGTTTGGAAAGTTAAAATCCCCATAACCACCATATTATTCTTACAGATACCGGAGATCTCCTTACAAGTTTGTTTCTCAATTTCCCTCTGACTAGTGGGGGGGGGGGGTCTATAATACAATCCCAATAAGGTGATCATCCCCTTCTTATTTCTCAGTTCCACCCAAATAACTTCCCTCGATGTATTTCCAGGAATATCCTCCCTTAGCACAGCTGTAATGCTATCCCTTATCAAAAATGCCACTCCCCCTCCTCTTTTGCCTCCCTTTCTATCCTTCCTGTAGAATTTGTATCCTGGAACATTTAGCTGCCAGTCCTGCCCATCCCTGAGCTATATTTCTGTAATTGCTATGATATCCCAGTCCCCATGTTCCTAACCATGCCCTGAGTTCATTTGCCTTCCCTGTTTGGCCCCTTGCATTGAAATAAATGCAGTTTAAATTATTAGTCCTACCTTGTCCCTGACTGTTTGACTCACTTCTGTTCTCAGCTGTACCCGTCTCAGATCAATCTCTTTCTCCACCATCTCCCTGGGTCCCACCCCCCACACATTACTAATTTAAATCCTCAAGCAGTTCTAGCAAATTTCCCAGCCAGTGTCTTAGTCCCCTTCCAATTTAGGTACAATCCGTCCTTCTTGTACAGGTCACTTCTACCCCAAAAGAGATTCCAATGATCCAAAAATGTGAATCAGTCTCCCATACACCAGCTCCTCAGCCATGCATTCATCTCCTCTATCTTCCGATTCCTGCCCTCACTAGCTCGTAGCACTGGGAGTAATCCAGATATTACTACCCTTGAGGACCTCCTTTTTAAATTTCTGCCTAACTCTCTGTAATCTCCCTTCAGAGTCTCAACCTTTTCCCTTCCAATGTCATTGGTTCCAATGTAGACAATGACCTCCTGCTGGCCCCTCTCCCCCGTGAGAACATTCTGCACCCTCTCTGAGACATCCTTGATCCTAGCACCAGGGAAACAACACACCATTCTGCTTTTTCTCTGCTGGCCACAGAAACGTCTGTTTGTACCTCGGACTAGAGAATCCCCTAACCCAATTGATCTCTTGGAAGCCGATGTACCCCTTGTTGCATTAGAGCCAGTCTCAATACCAGAAACTTGGCTGTTTGTGCTACATTCCCCTGAGAATCCATCAACCCCTACATTTTCCAAAATAGCATACCTGTTTGAAATGGGTATATCCACAAAAGACTCCTGTCCTAGGTG
Source organism: Chiloscyllium plagiosum (assembly GCF_037043375.1). NCBI lineage: Eukaryota > Metazoa > Chordata > Chondrichthyes > Orectolobiformes > Hemiscylliidae > Chiloscyllium > Chiloscyllium plagiosum. The sequence continues at coordinate 1,360,476 of NW_028270162.1, read as the reverse complement.
CCGACCTCTTTTACCCTTCCTGGAGTTAACCCAGCTATGTGACTGTATCTGAGACTTTCCCCCCTTTCTATAACTGCCATCCATCATACTGTTGCTGTTGCAAATTCTTCATCGCTTCTATTTGTCTCTCCAACCGATCTACTTGATCTGATAAGATTCGCATCCAACAGCATTTATGGCAGATATAATCCGCAGTAACCTTTAAACTCTCTTTAAACTCCCACATCTGACAAGAAGTACATATCACTGTAAAGGCCATTTTTCCTCCTTCACAATCGACAGACCCAGAAAATAACACCGTCTTTTTCCTCTACAAACACTGCCACAGGTTAAATTAATAGCTATGGTTTATATTTTAAGTTGAATCAAGAGACTTATCTCCAAAAACATATAATCAAGAAAGAATTCACTGTACCCATTACTGCAGCCTTTCTCTAGGACAGACTTAAAACAACAAATAAATTATCTGATTCTGTGCTGTGAACTTCGCCCAACAGTTCCTCCAAGATTAGTTGTGAATTTCAATTTGTTAATTTTCCCAGACGCACTCTGATGTCCAGCGATACACGAAATCAAACAGCAAAGGCAGTAACTGTGCAGGTTTTCTCTCTCTCTCTCTCTTTTTCCTCCTCCCCCCCCCCCCGCCCCCCCGCACTGTCCTCACCATGTGCTTCCTTTGTCTGCTCTTCTCCCTTTTAAACTTCTGTTGTTTTGACTTTTTTTTCCAAAGTTCCAAAACAATCCAACAGCATATAAAACAGTAATTGCTGCTCCTGCAATTTGAGGAAATCACCTCCAACACCTAAAATACCTCAAAAAAAGGAGCAGCTCTTAACAGCCAGAAATTTTTCCTGTCCTCCATCTTGGTTTACCCAGAATCCCGTTTTTAGTCCCTGTGTGGGCTTTCAGATTAGCGGGATATGGATGTTAGGGCAGTTGCATGTTCCTCCTGCAGAATGTGGCAAGTGAAAGATACGATACATGTCTCTGCCGACCACTTCTGTGGGAAGTGCACTCAACCCCAGCTCCTTGAAAACAGAGTTAGGGAACTGGAGCTGGAGCCGGATGAACTTTGGATCGTCCGGGAGGCTGAGGGGGAAATTGAGAGGATGTACAAGGAGGTGGTCACTCCCCAGGCACAGGATAAGAACAGCTGGGTTACAGTCAGGGGAAGGAAAGGGAACCAACAGATAGGGCAATAATTGTGGCCGTTACCCTTAGCAATAAGTATACCGTTTTGGATACTGCTGGTGGGGACGGCCTACAGGGGAAAGCCATAGTTGTAAGATCTCTGGCACTGAGGCTCAGAAGGGAAGGGGGGAAAATAGAAAAGCGCGAGTGGTAGGGGACTTAATAGTTAGACGGATTGACAGGAGATTTTGTGGTCAGGATCGGGACTTCCGGAAGGTATGTTGCCTCCCTGGTGCCAGTGTCTGGGATGTCACCAATCGGGTTTACAGCATTCTGAAGGGAGAGGGTGATCAGCCAGAAATCGTGGTTCATATTGGCACCAATGGTATAGCCAGGGAAGGGATTGAGGATCTGAAAAGTGACTATAGAGAGCTAGGTTGAAAGCTGAAGAGCAGGACAAGTAGAGTAGTGATCTCTGGTTTGGTACTGGTGCCATGAGGGGTTGGTGACGATTCACCACAGCAGATTCACCGCCGATGATTAGCCACTGCCGTTTCTCCACTGGGGTTGTTTGACCTCTGGAGACTATTCACCACCGGAAATATATGTATGTACTGATTGTTTTCCCTCCCACCTCTTCTTTAATACTTCTCATTCCCCTTTATTCATACAACTACATACTACATATTGATTAAAAAAAGAGGTAAAATAAATATCATTTTGTTGGTATATATATAAAAGTGAGTTACAAACTTTAACCAGAAAAAGGAAATATATTTTTAAAATCTTTATAATGGCAGTAAAATCTCACATTAATATTAAACAATGAAATTTTAGTTCATTTGATAGTTATGCGTTAATCTTCTAAGATATTCCAAACAATCTCTTTCACCGTATTCAAGAACAATTTTTTGTTTTCTATCGTATGCGTCTCCTATCATTCCTTTTTTGTCAAATTATTTTCTTCATGCTGCTTGTCGGCGGTAAAGATGCTGGGACTGACTGAGGGACATCAGCTACACATTCGTTAGTAAGAACACAATAAGAATATTCACATCGCCAAAACTTATGTTGAGTCACTCTTGGACAGTTTATCAAAAACATATATAAAACCATCGTGATAAAACTTCTTATTTTCACATTTACTAATAACTTCTGTTTCCATTTTGAAGACTTGAGGGTAAATGGGGAAAAAAAAATACAAGCTTAAAAAAAACTCTCCTGTAACGAAAATAAGTTGTAACTGAAACAACACAAACACTACCTTAACCAGTATAACGACAACTTTATATTGTTTAGATATGCTTGTTCTCTAACATTTTAAACTTATTTGCGGTGGTGAATTGTCTTCAGTGGCCAATGGGCGATGGCTAAGCGTCCTCGGTGGTCAAAGGGCAGTGGCTAATTGTCGTCGGCGAATCTGCTGTGGCGAATGGTCCCATCCCGGCCATGAGATAGTGAGGTGAGGAACAGTCAGCAAATGCAGCTTGACATGTGGCTCCGAGGGAGGGCTTCAGATACCTAGATCATTGGGATGTCTTCTGGGGAAGGTGGGACCTGTATATGAAGGACTGGTTGCACCTGAACTTGGAGGGGCACAAATGTCCTGAGTGGGCGATTTGCTCGTGTGGTTTGTAGGGTTTAAACTAGTTTGACAAGAGGGTGGGAATCAGAGCTACATATCTGAGGGGGAGCAGTTGTAGATGGGGCAGTGACAGGATGTAGTGAATCTATCGGGAAGGTTTCTCACGTGATGAAACAAGGGGATCGGTTAAAGTGTCTGCTTTAATGCAAGGAGTGTCCGAAATAAGAATGATGAACGAAGAGCATGGATCAGTACTTGGGGCTGCGATGTTGTGGCCATAACGGAGGCATGGGTTTCACAGGGGCAGGAATGGTTGCTTAATGTTACAGGGTTTAGAACGTTTAAAAAGAACAGGGAGGGTGGAAAAAGAGGAGGGGTGTAGCATTGCTAATCAGAGAGTGCATCACAGCTACAGAAACGAAGGTTGTTGAGGAAGGTTTCTCTACTGAGTCAGTATGTGTGGAAGTTAGGAACAGCAAGGGAGCAGCCACCGCATTGGGGGTTTTCTACAGACCCCCTAATAGCAGTAGAGAGATTGAAGAACTCATAGGCAGGCAGATATTGGAAAAATGCAGATTAGCAGGGTGGTTGTTATGGGGGAATTCAACTTTCCCAATATCGACTGGAACCTCCTCAGTGCAGATGGTTTGGATGGAGCCGGTTTTGTCAGGTGTGTTGAGGAGGATTTACTTCCTCAGTATGCAGACAGACCGACGAGGGGAGAGGCCATTTTGGATTTGGTGCTCAGCAATGAGCCAGGACAGGTGTCAGATCTCGCGGTGGGAGAACACTTTGGTGACAGTGATCACAACTGCCTCACATTTATCATAGCCTTGGAGAGGGAAAGGAGCAGTTACCGAGAGAAGATATTTAATTGGGAAAAGGAAATTATGACGCTATCAGATAGGAGTTGGGAAGTACAGACTGGGAGCAATTGTTCCACAGAGTGCACAGCAGACATGTGAAAACTGTTTAAGGAGCAGTTGTTGCAAGTGATGTCTGAATTTGTTCCTCTGAGATAGGTAAGAAGGGTTAAGATTAAGGAACCTTGGATAACGAGAAGAGAGGAGCTTCTCGTCAAAAGAAAGAAGGCAGTTTACATAAGGTGGAGGAAGCAAGGATCTAGCATAGCTTTAGAGAATTGCAGGCTTGCTAGAAAGAAGCTCAGAAATGGACTGAAGAGAGCCAGGAGGGGGCACGAAAAAGGCTTGGTAGGAAGGATAAGGGGGAACCCAAAGGCATCTTACTCTAATGTGAGGAATAAGAGAATGATCAGGGAGAAGGTAGGCCTGATCAGGAACTTGTGCGTGGAGTCTGAGCAGATAGGGGAAGCTCTAAATGACTTTTTTGCTTTGGTTTTCACTAAGGAAAGGAACCTTGTTGTGAATGAGAACTTTGAGGAGCTGGGAAACAGGCTTGTACAGATCAAGATTGATGAAATTGATGTGCTAGAAATTTTGGCAAACATTAAGATTGCTAAATTCCCAGGGCCAGACCAGATTTATCCTAGGTTTCTCTAGGAAGAGTGAAAGGAGGTTGCTAAACCACTGGCGAAGATCTTTGCTTCCTCACTGTCCATGGGAGTTGTACCGGAGGATTGGAATGAGGCGAATGTTGTTCCTCTTTTCAAGAAGGGTCATAGGGAAATCCCTGGCAATTACAGACCAGTCAGTCTTACGTCTGTGGTCAGCAAGATTTTGGAAAGAATTTGGAGGGATAGGATTTATGACTATTTGGAAAAGCATAGCGTGGTTAAAGGCAGTCAGCATGGTTCTGTGAAGAACAGGTCATGCCTCTCAAACCTTTATTGAGTTCTTTGAGGAGGTGACAAGGCAGGTCGACGAAGGTCGAGCAGTGGATGTGATGTATATGGACTTCAGCAAGGCATTTGATAAGGTTCCCCACGGCAGGCTTATTCATAAAGTCAGGAGGTATGGGATACAGGGAGATTTAGCTATCTGGATTCAGAATTGGTAGGCTGACAGAAGGCAGAGTGATTGTAGATGGAAAGCATTCTGCCTGGAGGTCAGTGCTAGTGGTGTCCCGCCAGGGCTCTGTTCTTGGGCCTCTGCTCTTCGTAGTTTTTATAAATGACTTGGATGAGGAGGTTGAGGGGTGGGTTAGTAAATTTGCCAATAACACAAAGGTTTAAGGTGTTGTCGATAGTATAGAGGGCTACTGCAGGCTGCAGCGTGACTTAGACAGGATGCAGAGCTCTAGCTCAGAGAAATGGCAGATGGAGTTCAACCTGGATAAATGGGAAGTGATGCATTTTGGAAGGTCTAACGCTAATGCTGAATATAGGATTAAAGACAGGATTCTTGACAGTGTGGAAGAACAGAGAGATCTTGGTGTTCAAGTACAGTGGAAACTCAATTATCGAATGAGATGGGTCGGCACTACTTCATTCAGATAATCGATTATTCGGAAAATCAATTTTAAATGCTTTTCCTCTGGGGCTTGGAGTTTTAAAGGCTGTCCTCTGTTTACGAGACTAGCAGTAGCACACGTTGCGCAACACCCCAACACTGCCCCCCCCCCTCGCCCGCCTGCACCCCAGTCCAACCCCGCACCCCTGAACCCGGTCCCTGCCCGTCTCCCCCCGGCCCTCTCCGGGGCAGCCGGACTGGACACCAACAAGAAGACTGCAGCTGCCTTTGTGGGGTAAGTCTCCAAATAGCGTGCGCGCGCACACAGCCACACACAACTTTTTACTGCAACTTTTTGACAGGTTCCACATTTGCCTTGCACAGGACAGTGTTGGAGAGATTATTCCTGAGAAGCGAGGAGGGGAGGGGTGGATGGTTCGGGTACACCCCTCTAGATCTCCAGAGAAAGTGTGGGGAGAGAGAGAGGGCGGGCAGTCAGTCATTTGGCGACGGTGCCTGCTTAATCTCTGGAAACAAAAGACGCGATCAGTGTTGGAAACAAGTCTTTGATGTAATGTTTCTATCGGGACTGCGAGATCTCGTTCGGATAATCTGAGTTTCGGATAATTGGTATTTGGATAATCGAGGTTTCCCGTACATGGATCCCTCAAAGTTGCCACTCAAGTGGATAGGGTTGTTAAGAAAGCAAATGGTGTTTTGGCTTTCATTAACAGGGGGATCAAGTTTAAGAGCAGCGAGGTTTTGCTACAGCTGTACAAGTCCCTGGTGAGACCCACACTTGGAATATTGTGTCCAGTTCTGGTCGCCCTACTGTAGGAAAAATACAGACGCTTTATAGAGGTTGCAAAGAAGGTTTACCAGGATGCTGCCTGGATTGGAAGGCTTGCCTTATGAAGAGAGGTTGACTAAGCTCGAACTTTTCTCTCTATAGAGCAGGAGGAAGAGACGTGACCTGATCGAGGTATACAGGTAATGAAAGGCATGGATAGAGTCAATACCTAGGGACTTTTCCCCACGGCAGGATTGACTTGCATGAGGGGCCATAGTTTGAAGATATTAGGAGGAAGGTATAGAGGAGATGCCAGAGGTAGGTTCTTTATGCAGAGAGTTGTGAATGCATGGAATACGTTGGCAGCGGTGGTGGTGGAAGCAGAGTCATTAGGGACATTTAAGCGACTGCTGGATATGCACATGGATAGCAGTAAATTGAGGGGTGCATAGGTTGTTATTTTGTTTTACATTAGGATTAATCCTCGGCACAATATTGTGGGCCAAAGGGCCTGTTCTGTGCTGTTCTTTTCTATGATTTGTGTTGTAACATGACCTCCCAACTCCTATACTCAATGATCTGACTAACAACTGCAAGCATACCAAATGCCTCCTTCACTATTCTATCTACTTGTGATTCCACTTTCAAGGATCAATGAACCTGCACGCCAAGATCTCCTTTGTTCAGCAACACTCTCCAGGACCTTAATATTAAGTGTATAAGTCCTGCCTTGATTTGCCTTTCCAAAATGCAGCACCGCACATTTGTCTGAATTAATCTCCATCTTGTTTGTGTGTACATAATTATTATGTAGTTTATACTAATATAGTATCCACTATATATTATATAGATCTAAAATTTATTCTAAAATGGTGGACTGAGAGCAGCTCTTCCTGAGATTGCAAGCTTACTTCAAGATTTACTTCCAGATTTCTTACTTATTACATTTCAGTAGTATAAGATATTTATTTTCATTCATTTTTGGTTCTTTAAAATACATTCAGATAAGTACTTGAATAAGAAATGTTTAGAGGGATATGGGCCAAACCCAGGCAGGTGGGACTACTTTAGTTTAGGATTATGGTCGGCGTGGACTGGTTGGACTGAAGGGAATGTTTCCATCTGGTATGACTCTAGATTAAGTGAATAAATGTGCTTTGTATTAAAGTGCAGACGTTTTCTTGTAATTATTTTGATCAGATCTTAAAGAACCCTTTAGGTACTTTCAAACTAATAATGTTTTAATAGACCTACTTTTGATTCTCAGAACTTCTCATGTCTACAAGTCTATCTCACTCTGTCTGCCACTGAAATCCTTCTCCAATCTTTTATTAACTCACTGCACTCCTGGGTGGTTTCCCAAACTCCATTTTGCAAAAAGCATCTCTTCATCCAGAACTCTTTGTTGATCTCATTTAACTCCAGTAATCATCTTTATCTGGTGTTTAATTCTTTCTATGTTGTAATCTCTCCCTATCTAATTTTTACAGCTCTACAAGATCCCTCCTTTTTGCTGACTCTGCACTATCATTCTGCCCTCTGCTACCTATCCAACGTTTTGAACTCCCTCTTTGAACCTTCTTACCTTTTAGTCCCTCTCTTTTTGAAGTCCGCTGTCCATACAAGTTTTTGGTCCAATGTCCTATCACTTCCTTTGCCCAGAAGACTACTTTTCTTTGTTGCTTTTTGATGGTTTTCTCTGTTAATGGTGCTCACAAAAATGTAAGTCGTTAAATGTAAAATTGAGTATTGACACCCAAGTGAACAATAGATGAGATGTTTGGTCATTTTGATTCTCTAATTGAATTATAATTATAACTGTTTGGCCTATTGTATTGTAGTCTATGCTAGTTCTTTAATTGAAATAAGGAAACTTCCTTCATTACTTTTTTTTTCTGTTAAAGAGATCTGAATTTTAACCTTAAGGAGCATTTCTAAGTCAAAAGTAAGAATAATCATGCTGAAAAATATGCTTGTATGTGCCAAAATGCTAATCTCTAAGAGCAAGAGAAATACATTCATTTCTTTGAGGTCTGTTCCATTATGAAATTATGACTGAGCTCTCGCTGAACACCATTTGTGTACTTGCTCCGTATTCCTTTACATCCTATCTGACAAAAATCTTATATGGACCTCAATCTTTGAAAATATAAATTAACCTCCCATTTCCCCCCTTCAGGGAGAAGTACCAGGTTTCTAATGACATTTGTTTGAAAAGGATTTTCCTAATTTCCTTCCCAGCTCTGATTTGAAGATTATGACCAGTGTTCTGGGCTCCCCCGTCAGAGGAAATATTTCCTTTGTATTTGCCTCATTGCATCCTTTTGTCTAACACCTTTAATTCCCAATAGCATTCTTCTCATTAGGCTCAGCGCCCAACAATGCAATATTCCAGAGGATCTGAAAAAAGCTCAGTGCAGCAGAAGCATTGCTCCTCTCTCTATTGTCTCCCCAACCCCACCTTGTGATAAAGACAAACATTCCAGTAGCTTTCTGTTTACATTTTTTTACACATTTTCATTCAATTTTAGTGTTCTGCCCATGTGGACTCCCAGATAAATCTCTTTACTCTTCCAAAGTTATTGATCTCTCGCCATTAAGAAAATTCTCCACAGATCCAAATGGATGACCTCCTACTTCTATACATTGCAAAGTGACAGATAAATTAAATGAGTTTGCAATGTCCTCTTTCCATCCAAACAATTTACTACCTGCTAAGTTGCCATCAACTGCAACTTTCTCTTTCTTTATCCATTGTTAATAACTACGGTGAAAAGCTGAGCACAGATCCCTCAGAATCACACATGATAGTTCTGTCTACCAGAGGACATCTCAGTCTGTTACCTTCCAGGCCATGTCACAGGATCTAATGCCATTTGTATTTGTATTTACACAGTAACAGGAGAAGAACATTTATATGCAGGGTTGGCAGAAGACAATGGAAAACTTTAAATGGTTTGAAAGCTAAACTAATTTTCTGTTTTTTTCTCTAATTAATTAGGTATTATTTAAATATAGAAGGAGGCCATTTGGCCTGTTGTCTGTATTAGTTCATTCAATCGCACTGTCCCTTCTCTTTCTATATGGCCCTGCAAATTGTTTCTCTTCAAGAATGTATCAAATTCCCTTTTGAAAGTTCCTACTGAATCTGTTTCCACTGCACCTTCAGGAAGCATGTTCCTAGTCTCACCAGCTCACTGTATAAACATTGTTCCCAAATGTCATCTGTGGTTCTTCTGCCACTCGTCTTAAAGTTGTTTCTTCTGATTACTGACCTTTCTGCCATTGGAAGCACTTTAGAAATAGAAATCCATTCAGCCCATTGACCCTCTGAAGACCCAGACCCACACTCCTATCCTGTCCCTACAACCTTACATTTCTCATGGCTATTCCACCTAACTTGCACATCTTTGGACTGTCAGGAAAAATGCTGGGGTACCAGGAGGGAACTGGGGAGAATATCTGTGTGGAGTTTGCACCGTTGCTCAGGTGTGGAATTGAACCTAGGTTCTTGGTGCTGTGAGGCAGCAGTGCTAATCACTGACCCACTGCTGCCCCTTCCCTCTCTCCTCCTCCTTTTGATTTTTCAAAATGGAATGCTTAATCCTAGCTTCTCCAGTCTTTCTGTGTTCACCCTGAAGTGTCTCATCTTTGATAGTAAATCTCCTCCTTACTCTCTCCAAGAACTTAACTTAGCTTTCTATTTAGAAGGGCTACACATTGGTCCGAAGAGGAAGTGAAGAGGAGATGTCACTGCTGAGAGCTCATGAAATGGAACAAGGAGAAATGGATTCAAATCACAGCAGTCAGACAAATGGAGCTGAACAGGAGGTAGGACAGCAATCTACTTTATGGTCATTTAAGTAGAAGTGAATTATCTTATTGAGGTAGCTGTATTTTAATTAATTTTGCTTCAGCGTCAGTCACTTTCAAACAACAGAAATGACTCATCAAACATGCTTGCTCATGGGTCAGAACAAAGTACTCTAATCGAGCATCAAATAGAAGCATGATGGTGCCTTTTGGATTATTAGCTGTAGTTTTAAGCACTTGTCCTTCAAAGAGACTATGTTGCTTTAATGATTCAATTATGTTTGGCAACAATATTGGCCAATGGTCTTATAATACAAGAATCATACAATTTTACAGCACAGAAGGAGGCCATTTGACCTCTTGTGTCAGAATTGGCTCCCAAAAGAGTTACGCCGCTTGTCCACTCTCTAGCCCTATTTCCATTGCCCTGTAAATTCTTCACTTTTTCAAATAGATATCCAGCTTTCTTTTAAAACATGGTGTGGAATCTGCTTCTACCAGTCTCCCAGTCAGCACATTCCAAATTCTAACAACTCTGAGTAAAGACTTTTTACCTCATTTCACTCCTAGCTCTCTTGCTGACAGTCTTGAAATTGTGACCATAGTTACTGACATACCAAGTAGTGGAAATATAATATCCTCTTTTATATGCTTGTGGTGTCAGAAGCTTGGGTCTGATTGCATTCCTCCAAGGTACCAGCACCCTCATCAGCTTCCAAGATGGAGTATTGGTTAGTGAGTGGGACTCCTACACTACCAGCCTGTTCTTTCTGGATTATCTGGTGATTGCCCTTCTCTGATTTCCTCTAGTCCCTTGAGCTGTGGTGTGACACCTTTCTAAACATACTATCCATGTATTCTCAGCCACACAGATATGCCACAGTGTCTCCAACCAATGCTCAAGCTCCGAGACCTCCAGCTCCAGCTCCTGCAGCTGGAAGCATTTCCTGCACATGTGGTCATCTGGGACACTGGCAGCATCCAGGACTCCCCCCATGTGACAAACTGCACATTCCACTTGGCTGGCCTCTCCTGACAGCTCTTAAACTTACAATTAACACCTTAAACTAGAATGATTAGACCTATTTTGTTGAACTTTGTCATCTGCCACTAAGGTTGTGAAAAATTTAACTCATTAGTAACTATGTTCCATTTAAATGATTGGCTAGATAGATGAGTTCGATGAACTCCTCTGTTTTTTAGTAAGATCAATTAGTTTACAGTTTAATTTTAGTTCAAAGTCAGTTAATTATAATAGTTTCACTTCAACAAGGCTAGATGGCTGGTTTGCGATGCAGAGTGCACCAGTGAGGTTACCTTAAAGGACTTTCCTTCTCAATCTCTCACCTTACCTGAAGTGGTGATCCTCGGTTAAACCTTCCTCTATTGCAAGAGCAGCCCTATGATTGTTGGGGACTATTGACAACTGTACATTATGAGGAGTACACTGAAAATAATTTATCACTTCCTTCAAGTGACTAGATCCAGGCTCCTCACTCCTCTCATTAACTTGTCTTGCATTGAAATCTTTGCATCAGAGACAGAGACATAGTGTATTCTTTGAAAATATTAATTAGTAGTGGAAATGATCCTTTGTTCTTTTTCTCCTAGTTCAATTTTGGTGACATTTTCATGCACCAAGCTATTCACACCATTGAATATTGCCTGGGCTGTGTATCTAACACTGCTTCATACCTGAGACTCTGGGCCCTCAGCCTGGCTCATGCTCGTAAGTAGATGTATTTACTTATTAGTAATACCATGACTTTTAAATCCTATGGGTGACACGGTGGCACAGTGGCTAGCACTGCTGCCTCACAGCGCCAGAGACCAGGTTCACTTCCCGCCTCAGGCGACTCTGTGTGAAGTTTGCACGTTCTCCCCGTGACTGTGTGGGTTTCCTCCGGGTGCTCCGGTTTCCTCCCACAATCCAAAAATGTGCAGGTTAGGTGTATTGGCCACGCTAAATTGCCCGTAGTGTTAGGTGAAGGGGTAAATGTAGGGGAATGAGTCTGGGTGGGTTGCGCTTCGACGGGTTGGTGTGGACTTGTTGGGCCGAAGGGCCTGTTTCAGCACTAAGTAATCTATGGATTTCATCGGTATTATGCCTAACAAATTTATACACAAAAAGCAAAATTATTCTGGTGAAGTGTCATGCTTGGTTATAACCAAATTTAATGATGATTATGTCTCGAACTTGATAATGTTTATGTGGACAGAAGGTTAATGATTACCCACAGTTTAATTTGTATTGTTACATTTTCTATTAACAGAACTTTCGGAGGTCCTGTGGGGGATGGTGCTGCACGTGGGTCTTCATATGGATAGTGATTATGGTTCACTATTATTGTTCCCCGCCTTTGCCTTCTTTGCAGTTCTAACTGTAGCCATTTTACTGGTCATGGAGGGACTTTCAGCATTCCTACATGCACTCCGACTGCATTGGTAAATTTGTGTTATTTTAATTTTTCTTGACAGAATTTTAAACTTAGATGATTTTAGTAGTGCAAATATGTTGAAAATTATTACACAGAAAACTTTGAGTAACAAACTTAGCGACAGCAAAAGTTGGAGCTCTGAGGATAATGTCCGATGTAGAGTTGTGATTTTTTAAAATGAAGAGTTGTCATCATGAACAAATATTTAGATAGCTATCTTTAAAATAAAGGTATCATTGTGATCAAAAATCTGGAAGTAAAGTTTGAAGAATCTCCATTCTTAGAATACCTGTTTCATTTTTCACTGTCTCCACAATTCTTCAATATTGTACCAACTTTCATTTCTCACTTCTGGGTTATATGGTCCCTTTCATTTCTCCTATTCCTTTTCACATAAAAGGAACTGTAATGTTACTCTTTGTCCCACACACTAACATCCAGGCCAAACATTGTTTCATGGACTCTTGCCATTTGTCACAAACCCTTTGCCCCATTTCATTTATTACATCCTTGTCCCACAGTTCATTTAAAAAAAAGCCAAAGCCCAATCCCACTTGCCCCTCCTAATTACTTCCCTCCCATTTATCGTGCTGTCCTGTTCTCCAGTTTTAACGCACTCTTTTGCTCTTTCATTCTCCCACTTTCTCCCACTTTGACAGTCAGGTCTATGCTTAATTCTCTGATTCTGGCTATTGCTGGTAAGCCTGGAATTCAATTTCGTATTTAACTGCTCAGGCATGTCACAGGATAGCAGTAATTACCCTTGTTCTTATGGGACTGAAGTCTCAACCTCACTTCTGTCCTTTAATACACTGCACTGTATTCTGTGCAAATCTGGTCTCCTTGCCAAAGAAAGAACATATTTGCCAGGAAGGAAGGTTTATCAGACTAATTCCTGAGTTAGTGCGGATGGCCAGTGAGGAAATATTGCGGAGATTGGGCCTGTATATTTTCAACAGTATAGAAGAATAAGAAGCAATTTAATTGAACATTCCAAAATTATTGGGGTAAAATGCATAAAGAATGCTTCTCAGGCTAGTAAGGAGGCCTAGAACCAAGGACCCAATCTTCGAATAAAGGGCAGATCATGTAGGAGTGAGATGAGTCACAGACTCATACAATACAAAAGAGGTCCCTCAGCCCCATTGACTCTGCACTGATGAAAAGTATATACATCTACACTAAACCCACTTTCCAGCACTTGGCCCATAACCATAAAGGTTTCCCATCCTCCTGCCTATGCATTCCAGATTCTCACCATTCTCTGGATACAAAGAACAAAGAAAATTTACAGCCCAGGAACAGGCCCTACAGCCCTCCACGCCTGTGCCGATCCAAATCCACTGTCTAAAACTATCGCCCAGTTCCTAATGATCTGTATCCCTCTGCTCCCCACCTACTCATGCATCTGTCCAGATGCACCTTAAATGAATCTACTGTGCTTGCCTCTACTACCGCTGCTGGTGATATGTTTCAGGCGCCTACCACCCTCTGTGTGAAGTACTTTCCACGTATATCCCCCTTAAACTTTTCACCTCTCACCTTGAACGCATGACCTCTCATGATTGAAGCTTATCTGTATCCACCCTGTCTATACCCTTCATGATTTTGTAGATCTCAATCAGGTCCCCCTCAATCTCCTGTTTTGTAATGAAAACAATCCTAACCTACTCAACCCCTCTTCATAGCTAGCACATTCCATATCAGGCAACATCCTCGTAAACCTTCTCTGCACCCTCTCCAAAGCGTCCACGTCCTTTTGGTAGTGTGGCGACCAGAACTGTACATATTATTCAAATGCGGCTGAACCAACGTCGTGTACAATTTTAACATGACCTGCCAACTCTTATACTCAATACCCTGTCCGATGAAGGCAAGCATACAGTATGCCTTCTTGACCACTGTATCCACCTGTGCAGGTACCTTCAGGGTACAATGGACCTGAACTCCCAGATCTCTCTGCCCATCAACTTTTCCTAAGGCTCTGCCGTTTACAGTATAGTTTGCTCTAGAATTAGACTTCTCAAAATGCATCACCTCACATTTGCCTGGATTGAAGTCTATCTGCCACTTCTCCGCCCAACTCTCCAATCTATCTATCTTTTCCTGTATTCTTTGACAGTCCCCTATGCTTTCGGCTACTCCACCAATCTTTGTGTCATTTGCAAACTTACTGACCAAATCACTCTTCCAGATCATTTATGTATATCGCAAACAACAGTGGCCCCAACACTGATCCCTGTGGAACACCACTGGTCACCTTTCTCCATTTTGAGAAACTCCCTTCAACGACTACTCCGTCTCCTGTAGCTCAAACAGTTCTTTATCCACCTAGCTAGAACACTCTGCACACCATGTAACTTCACTTTCTCCATTAGTCTACCATGGGGAACCTTACCAAATCTTCGAGAGAAAGTGAGGGCTGCAGATGCTGGAGATCAGAGCTGAAAATGTCCTGAAGAAGGGCTTATGCCCGAAACATCGATTCTCCTGTTCCTTGGATACTGCCTGACCTGCTGCGCTTTTCCAGCAACACATTTTCAACCTTACCAAATGCCTTACTAAAGTCCATGTATATGACATCTACAGCCCTTCCTTCATCTATCAACTAGGTCACTTCTTCAAAGAACTCTATTAAGTTGGTACGGCATGAGCTCCCTCGCACAAAATCATGTTGCCTATCGCTAATAAGTGCATTTTCTTCCAAATACAAATAGATCCTATCCCTCAGTACCTTCTTCAGCAACCTTCCCACACTGACGTCAAGCTCATTGATCTGTAGTTACCTGGAATATCCCTACTACCCTTCTTGAACAGGGGGACAACATGAGCAACCCTCCAGTCCTCTGGCACTTCACCTGTGTTTAAGGATGCTACAAAGATATCTGTCAGGTCCCCAGCTATTTCCTCTCTCACCTCCCCCAGCAACCTGGGATAGATCCCATCCGGTCCTGTGGATTTGTCCACTTTAATGTCCTTTAGCCTACCCAACACATCCTCCCTCCCTCCTTATGTCAACGTGATCCAGAGTAAACAAACTTCTTTCTCGAATTTCAACATTCATGATGTTGTCTCCTCAGTGAACACTGATGAAAAGTAATCATTGAGAATCACACCCATTTTCTCAGGTTCAACACACAACCTTCCTTCCTTATCCTTTAATGGACCAACCATTTCTCTAGTTACCCTCTTCTTATATAAGAGCAAAAGACTTTGGGATTCTCCTTAATTCTGCTTGCTAAAGTTATTTCATGACTCCTTTCAGCCCACTTGATTCCTCGTTTAAGATTGGTCCTACTCTCCCGATATTCCTCCAAAACCTGTTCTGTTCTTAGCTGCCTGGACCTGTATGGTCCCCTTTTCCTCTTAACTAGTTGCACAATTTCTTCTGTCATCCATGGTTCGCGAATCTTGCTTTTCCTATCCCTTGTTTTCAAAAGGACGTGTCTATGCTGCACCATGTTCAACCTATCGTTGAAAGCCTTCCAAATATCAAATGTGGACTTCCCTTCAAATAGCTGACTTCAATCCACATTTCCCAGCTCCTGCCAAGTTTTGATATAATTGGCATTGACCCAGTTTAGTACTCTTCCCCAAGAAACACTCTCATCTTTGTCTACGAGTATTCTAAAACTTGCAGAATTGTGGCCACTATTCCCAAAGAAATCCCCCACTGCAATCTACCACCTTGCTTGGCTCATTCCCCAATATGGCCCCTTCCCTCGTCGGACTATTGACATACTGCTCTAGAAAACATTTCCTGGATGCTCTTTACAAATTCTGCCCCATCCAGACCTCTGACACTAACTGTATCTCAGTCAATGTTGGGAAAATTAAAATCTCCGATCACCACCACCCTGTTGCCTCTACATCGTTCCATAATCTGTTTGCCTATTTTGTTCTTCTACCTCACGTTCACTGTTGGGAGGCCTGTAATACAGCCACAACAATGTAACTGCACCTTTCTTATTTCTTAGCTCTACTCATAATGTCTCACTACTCAAGCCCTCCATAGTGTCCTCCTTTAGCACAGCTGTGATATCGTCCCTGACCAGCAATGCAACTCCTCCCACCCACCCCACCCCCCCCTTTACTTCCCTCCCTGTCCTGTCTGAAGCGTCTATATTCTGGAACATTTAGTTGCCAATCATGCCCTTCCTTCAACCAAGTCTCTGTGATTGCATTAACATCATACTCTCCGGCACCCATCCAAGCTCTAAGTTCATCTGCCTTACCCACTATACTCCTTGCATTAAAGCATATGCACTTCAGACCACCAGCTCCTTTGTGTTCACTCTTCCCCTTGGTAATGCTAACTTCATGATCCTGTTCCTGGATGAAAGGTTCTTCTTGAAATCCCTTCTAAAACTCTTGCTCTTCACCTTAAAATTTCTGCCCATTATTATTGGCCCTTCAACTAACAAGAACAGCTGCTTTGTATCCACCCTTGTGTCAATGCCTCTTATAATCTTTTACAGGTTCCACCCTCAGCCTTCTCTGCTCCAAATAAAACAATCCGAGCTCATCTAGCCTCTCTTTATACCTAGACTGCTCCATCCCAAACAACGTCCTTGTGAATTCCCTCCAGTGCAATCACATCCTTCTTATAATGTGGTCCCAAAAAGCACACAGTACTCCAGCTGTGGCCTGACCAAAGTTTTGTACAGTTTCAACATAATCTCCCTGCTCTTAATCTATGCCATGACGAATAAAGACAGATGCCCCTGTGCCACCTTAACTTTGCTGATAACCTGTCCAAGGGATCTGTGGACAAGCATGCCAAGATCCCTCCTTTAGCTGGTGTCCTGCCAATCATTGAGTACTGAGGAGGAATATCTTCATTCAGTTTGGTGAGTGTTTATAATTCTGTACCCCAAAAGGCTGTGGAAGCTTAGTTGTTGATTATGTTCAGGATCATAAATTTCTAGTTATCAAGGGATATGGGATAGCGCAGGAATATGTTGATAAAATAGATGATTTGGAAGAGCAGAGCTGTCTCAAAGGAGCTGAACGGCTACTTCTGCTACTGTGTTTCTGACTTTGAGCGCATCTTTAGTCATTCTTTCGATTATCTCCCTTTGAGGCATTGTCAAATTTTATTTTATAATATTCCTGAGAAATTATTTGGAATGTTTTATTACAATAGAGGCTGTTATTGCTGTCATCTTAATACAAAGAGATGAAGAGTTTCAGGGAAAGAACTCCACAGCTAAGGTCTAGGAGCTGGAGGTCTGGCTGTGAGTGATGGAACGATGGAATTGAAAGAGTGCAAACATCAAATGGTTATAGGTCTGGAGGAGGTTTCAAAGATAATCAATCAGGAGTGAGACTGTAGAGAAATTTGAAAACAACCATAAGAATTAAAGTATTGCTGGAGCATTAGCACAGAGGGATGGATACACTGGAATTATTAAAAGCAAATTGCCTACAAATGAGAAGACAGGCAGAATGCTGACAGTTTATTTTTCTCCTCTCTGAACAGGGTGGAATTTCAAAACAAGTTCTACACGGGCAGTGGATACAAATTTTCTCCATTCTCTTTTGAGCTGCTTACTCAGAATATTAATGACTTTGCCTAGAAAATTGCTTTATACATCTGAGTTTGATGAGTGTCGGTGGCATGATCATGTGACACAGCTTCTCACGACAAACTTTTTGCACTGAATGCCTTACCAAATACATATGCTCCTTTCTCTACTAAAGATCAATCATTGCTTTTATTGCAACCTCAGGTACTTTAAAATTTAAAAATGTATATTGTACATTAACGTACCAGGCTTTGTCACTGTGAAAGAGATGTACTGTAGCCTTACCAATAACTATATAATCTGACAGTAGTTTTTGGTTTTGATCTTCGAAGTTTGCTGTTGGATGGAGGCATCCATTCAACACCCCTCCACTCCAGTCTCTCAGTAAATAGAGTTCCAAATTCAATGTTGAACGCTGCTAATTCATTTAACTCTGGATGTTATGGTAATCTAAAGTTCATACTTGTAAGTGAGAGTGCCAAATAGAGATGTTTAGTTCCCAAAGGAAACTAACTAGGCTACTTGGAGAACTGTGGTATGACAAGCCTCTTTGAAGGAAGGGAAGGAGCCCATTTTTTATCCCAGTGTAGTCTGCTCTGTTAACTGTACAATTTTAGGCAACTAAGTGTCCTGAAACCTTGGCCTTGCCAACCTACTCCCTCTGCTTTTGTACATGGGCCTTGCTATAGAGAGTTCATGTACTGCGCACCAGGCGAAACAACGCTACAGTCTGTGTTTCTCAGCGTTTGGTTTAGAGTCTCTTGTAGCTGTGCTCTTGAGATGGTGACTGAATAAAAGAAAGAGACATCAACAAAGCTACATTGAAACTTACCTTGATTCAGACATGGAAGAACCATTTAAAAAAAAAAGCAACTATTCAAAGATGATGTTGGAAATCTGAAAGAAACATTGAGAATGATGAAGAAACTCAGCAGGTCTGGTAGCATATGTTCAGAGAGAAACAGTTGACATTTTAAGTCCAAGATGGGCAGTAACATGGCTATATGGGCAGCATGGTGGCTCAGTGGATAGCACTGCTCCCTCAAAGCGCCAGGGACCGGGTTTGATTCCCACCTCAGGCAACTGTCTGTGTGGAGCTTGCACATTCTCCCAGTGTCTGTGTGGGTTTCTTCTGGGTTCTCCAATTTCCTCCCACAATCCAAAGGTGCAGGTCAGGTGAATTGGCTATGCTAAATTGCCCATAGTGTTAGGTGCATTAGTCAGGGGTAAATATAGGGTGGGGGAATGGGTCGGTGTGGACTTGTTGGGCTGAAGGACCTGTTTCCATACTGTAGAGAATCTAATCTAATCAATATGATGCATCTTCTGAACTTCAGTTATATTGGATGCACCATCTGTCCACGGATGGTGCCAAACCTGCTGCGTTTTTCCATCACTGTCTGTTATGAACTATTGATCATGACAGTTTCCCACCACCTTTCTTGAGATTGAAAGTTTAAAGTGGGATTATTGTGATATATAAAATATTCCTTTTTGAATATAATATTGTCACGGATGTGTTGAATTTTCTGTAAAGATTTGGAAAATGTAATCATACATTTTCCAAATTTGAAAGATGATTTTGAGGTTTGGTTCCTCTTTTAATTTTGCTTCCAACATCTATTTGAAAAAAAAGGCTGTATTTGGATAATCTTCCTGAACTTCACATCCCATCACAGTGCTGTTATGTGACATATACAGTGAAGTTTGCATGATGCCGCAGACAAGCTAAAAATTGCATTTAAAAATGTTGAAGGTATAGCACGATTTAAATTGCCAGGTCCATTCTGGAGCTTGTCCTGTTCAGACAGTGGGTAAATCAATCTTTTGGTTTGGACCTCCAGCAGGAGGCTTCCAGACTCAGTCCCTGATCATTGATCAGTCAGTTAATTCAATTGAGGTGGTGAGCATATATTGTGAAATGGTTTAACAGATGCCAGTTGTTGAAGGGAATTTAAACTAGACCATCCACTCACTATATCTGTACAGCAGTGGGTTTCAGACTCATGTACTAGAAACACTAATGTTGGCCTTGTTCCCAGGGAAGCCCTTTCCATATATCAACATATTTCCACCAACCTCTGAGGCACTATCAACTCCTCGCAGAGAAACAGTGCTGTCACTGCAGGACATGCCTGAGATATGAACATGTCAACAGGGAGAACATGTTGCTAATCAGAAATGTAGAAATAAAATAACACAAAAATCTGCTAATCTCCTAGATTTTTGCCCCTGGTCTGATGATCCAAGTTTTTATTTACTCAATGGTGATCATTGGCTGGAAATTATTCTTAAACTGATATTGTGAAGGAAAGAATGAGCTGCTCTGCAACCTGGTGTCTCACTCTACAGTTAGCTACCAACATTCAAGTAAAACTTGAACACAAAGATCTGTGTGCCAGTGGTGGAGGGCTGCTGTACTTTGAGAGATTTTCACATCTTCCAGAGAGTGTAAAACATGATTTAAATTCAACAAAGGCATACAATAGATTTCTTGGCTATTAGGATCATACTAGATTGTGTCACAAATGAAATATATTGTACATTTTTTAACAAATGTCTCCAATGTGATTACCATTTCATGGTTATGAATTCCTATCTAATTTAGGAAAATTGACAGAGTGGTTCCTGAAATTTAAGGAAATGCTGCTGCGTGAAATTCACTGGAGGTTTTGAAGCCAACACTGTGACAAAATGTAACAATTTTTTTCAGATAATGGAAACTTCTTTTTGAAATTGTGAACATCTGTTTCTACCAACTATTTTACTTCTGGTTGTGTAGTTCTGTGGTATATATTGTATGTCTTTATGTTGCTTTCAGGATTAGCCAGAGGTTTTCAGTCTGAGTAAGTCACTGAATTTAAATGTAATTAATGTTGGCAGTAAGTTATATAAGTTGAGAGTGTGGTGCTGGAAAAGCATAGCAGGTCAGACAGCATCCGAGGAGCAGGGTAATCGACTTCTCATTTATGCCCAAAACACCGATTCTCCTGCTCCTCGGATGTTGCCTGATCTGTTGTGCTTTTCCAGCATCACTCTCTCGACTCTGATCTCCAGCATCTGCAGTCCTCACCTTCTAATAAGTTATAAGTTTGAGTTTACTGTGTACATGTCTTTGTACATCTCCATTAAATTCCTCATTCACAGGATCATATTCGTCTGCTTTGATAATAATTGCTCCAGTGGTTCATTTTGACTTTTCGCTGATGTTCAGCTGCTGGAAAGGGGAGACTTGTGACATGGAGGAGGAGGAGAAGTGAGAGAGAAGCACAGGGACTTCAGCACACTGACTGCTGTCACCTTCCCTCCATGATGGACTCATTGCCATTTTGGAACTCATTGTCCTGTGTTGTGGTACTTGCTACAATGTGGCAGTGTAGTGAACTTGTTTAATACTTTAAAATATCTATACTGCTAATGTGCTCAACCACTGTAATCAAACCTCAAAAATGCTTCATTGGCAAAAATTGGTGGGAGACTGCCAATGGTTGCAAAATGTATGATATAAATGCAAGTCTGTCTTTGTCTTTTATACAGTTTAGCTGCTACTAGCAGCAAAGTTTACAGGGAGTTTATTTATGTAACAAAGATAATTTGATGCAATATCATTAAATTTCAAATAAATGTAAAGCCTTTTCTAGTGCTTCTGGAATGAAATGCTGAATTAGTTCAGTTACTTGTACTGTTTCTGTCAGGTTATAATGTGCTTGAATTTCCTTATTTGATATGAGCAGAGGTGGTTATGTTGATCAGGCTAACAGATTGAAAAGGTAATTTATTGTAAAGAGATTGTAAAACTCCCAGATTCCTGCTACAGGTGCAATTCTGAAATCACTTTAGTTTTATTGCATGTAAATAATTATTTTATTAATGTGGCTGTATAATTTGTAAATGTCCCTGGTACAGTAGAATTTAATGATTCAAGACTTCATACTCCTGTAAAATCTATTAAATTTAGCAATTTTAATAAATAAACTATAAATATTTCTACCATTTAATATTTAAGATATTTTTCTCTTTAGCAATTTTGCATCCGTAACCTGATCTAACATTCACTGTCTGCAGAGAGACATGGTTAAAATTGCTGTTAAAATATTTTATGTATATAATAAAATAATGTTTCTGTTTAACCTTGGAGTACTGCTACCTGAATGGGATTTTAGTTTCGTACCAAAAATAAAAAGTTTATATGTTCAGCACTCCTGTTATTTATTTGATGAATGTATCTGATGTAAGTGACTGACTTGTAATTGATGTGACTGGTTATGTACCCCACCTTAACAGTGATCTGCATCAGTCACCCAACATCAGATTACATTACATGTATATAATAATTCTACAAATTGAGTTCTGAAGAAGGGTCACTGGACTCAACATTAGGGGAGTGTCGTCTTTCTCCAACCCACCCTCTATTACCACCAGTGCAGTCTATTGCCTTCACTGTAGTCTCTGTTTGTTCAAAACACTACTGAACTAACTTCATAGTGGCTGGTATACCATCACTAAGTCATCCTTTATTTACACATGAACAGACCTTGACCATGGTACTGCTTCAGAGTCGGGCACCATAGTGTCAGTATCTCTGACACTCCCCCTTTTACTTTCCTTTTGTTTTAACTTTTTAAATAAAGTTTAATAAAATGTAACATTAATAGCTGTATACAAAGAAACAGCAATTTTACAAGGGATAGCAGCAAAGCAAGGCTCCAAACCCTACCATTCAACCAGTTTTCTGGGAAATGAGGACAAACCTGAAATCCCACTTTCAGTCACAAAACAGTAATAATGGCATGCACATAAGACAGTCCAATTACCTAAAAAATCCATAAAATACAGACCCCCCCCCTCCCCCCCCCCCCCAGCAAGCCAACCGTCCCACCTTCCGGCCACTCTAAAGGCAGCCCACCCTACACCCCTTCCGGCTACGCTCACCCTTTTTTTGTGCAGGTGTGAGACCCTGTGAAAGACACAAGATGCATGAATCTTTATTCAATTTTCACCACCAGGAAGAAAGGAAACTCCCAAGTGGCTTGTGACGAGCAGTGCCCTTCACATCAAAGGGCAATGTTGTGTGACGCTCATCCTTTTTGTTTTCTCCTTAAAAATCCTTGATCCCTTACTAATCAAGAATCTATCTATGTCTTAAACACGTTCAATGACTTGATCTCCACATTCTTCTGTGGCAATAAGTTCCACAGCTGAACTACCTTTTGGCTGAAGAAATTCCACATTGTCTCTGAAATAACTCCACAGAGGCCGGTATCCCTTCACCAAGTCATCCTTTATTTACACATGGAGAGTCGTTGACACTGATCCAGCTCCCTCAGAGCCAGCTCTCCGAGTAAGCAGGATGTCTGACACTCCTGTTTATCTTTTTTTGTGCAGGTGTGAGACACAGTGAAAGACACAAGGTGCACAAATCTTTATTCAGTTTCCACCATCAGGAAGATAGGAAAACACCCGAGTGGCCAGTGACAAGCAGTGCCCTTCAATCAAAGGGCAATGCTGTGTGACGCTTACCCTTTTTTTTTCTATTTTTAACCCCCACACTACCACCTAAGTGCAGTAGTGCTTATTTTTTTCCCCCGGCACCCATGGTGTGTGTGCGCAGGTGTGAGACACAGTGAAACTTCCCTGTGAATTTTTTTTTAACCCCCACACTACCACCTAAGTGCGGTAGTGGTTATTTTTGCCCCAGCACCCATGGGGTGTGTGTGCAGGTGTGAGACACAGTGAAAGACACAAAGTGCACAAAGCTTTATTCAATTTCCACCACCAGGAAGATAGGAAAACACCCGAGTGGCCAGTGACAAGCAGTGCCCTTCACATCAAAGGGTGTTGCTGTGTGACGCTTACCCTTTTTCTATGTTCTCCAGGATTCCCTGATTGGACTAGATGAACAGTCCCAATCAGGGAATGGACATTGAGGTCCAGTTGGTTGACCTTGTTACAATCACTACACCACCATGTTCCCTTGCCAATATTTCTGTCTTGGGTCTGCTGCAGTGCTCCAGTGAGTCTCAATGTAAACTGGAGGAACAACACCTTTTCTTCCCCTTGGGGATCTTGGAATGCGTTCATTAATTTTAGAACATCCTCCACCCCCTTCCCCTGAGTCTTGTCAGGACACTGATTGCTTTCAGTACAGCTAACCCATTTTCACCTAATTGTAAGACCAGGCCATTGAGCCTCTTGAGCTTGTTCATCCATCCATTCAATGAGATGATGGCAATCTATGGCCTAATTCCATACCCTCACCTATGGTCCATATACCTTAGCTCAAAAAAAAATCTCTATCTCAGATTTAGAATTAACAACTGATCTTGCCTCAACTGCAGTTTGAGAGAGAGTTCCAAACCTCCTCCATCCAGTGTGTAGATTTTCTTTTAATTCATTCACTCGTGGGATGTGGGTGTTGCTGGCTGAACCTGCATTTGTTGCCCATCTCTAGTTGACCCTTGAGAAGGTGGGGGTGAGCTGCTTTTTTGAACCCATGCTCTGGATTGACCCATAAAGCCATTAGGAAGGCAATTCCAGGATTCTGACCCAGCAACAGTGTAAGAATGTCGCTGTTTCATTAATTTTATTAAAAGGTAAATAATTATTTTATTGTGGCTGTATAATTTGTAAATGTAGTACAATTTCAAGATTGCAAACTCCTGAAACAAAACCTAACCAATTTGGCATTTTAATAAAAAGAAAAATTATAAGTATTCCTACCATTTAATACTTAAGATGTTTTTTTCACCTCTTTAGCAACCCTAACCTGCACTAACTGCAGACACACACATTTCTGTCCATTTCCAAGTTAAGTTTAGAGGGGAACCTGCAGGGACTGGTGTTCTTGTGTACTTGCTAACCTTCTAGAGCACACAGGCCCTCATCTCCATTATCTCTTGTCTAGGTTCTCCTCCCTGGTTCACTGTCAACAATCCCTGTGACTAAGTCTCTCTGGGCTCTCACTCCATCACTGTAAACAACACCTTTCTCACATATTATCACATTCTGAAGAATGCTGATTGACTGACAATGTTCACTCACTCAGTCTCTCCACAGATGATGCTGCCAGAACCTGCTGACTTTCTCCAGAACTTTCCGTTTCTGTTTGTTTCCGTTCCCATGGGAACGGCCGGGAGCTTGCGCCCGTCTCCATGGAGATGCCTCCCCGCCGCGCGCGTGCCCCCGGGGCGGTTGGTGCGGATTCCCAGAGGAGGCGGCCGCGAGCTCGCTTCTTCCCTCCGCTCTTCGGGGGCGCTCCCGCTACAGATTCCCGGTCTTTGCGCGTTCTCGACACTGAATCCCAGTCTGTACGCGCTCCTGATACCGAGTC
This sequence comes from Chiloscyllium plagiosum, assembly GCF_037043375.1. NCBI lineage: Eukaryota > Metazoa > Chordata > Chondrichthyes > Orectolobiformes > Hemiscylliidae > Chiloscyllium > Chiloscyllium plagiosum. Next base: position 1,335,492 of record NW_028270162.1, on the reverse strand, counting down.
CCGGTTCCCGGTAGGGGGGCACACACCCGCGGCAGCCGCCACAATGATGTCTTTCGATGACCCGCGGCTGCAGTGGATCCGGGACCGGGTTTATGAGGGATTCGGGATCACGGAGCCTGAGTGTTTTGAGGAGTTGGTGAACCGCAATGATGGCATGCAGGAGCTGATCATCCTCAAATTCATCAACGACACTGTCAGCGAGGACAGCCCGTCAGCTCTGCTCTTCTTCAAAGGGAGCCGCATGGAGGAACAGGAGCTGGAGGTGGAGATCGGTGAGAGCAGAGGACAGGAGCTGGACAGCAGGCGCCCTAAACCCTGACCCCCAACCCAGTACAGACCCCTAACCCTGAGCCGTCTGATTCAGCAGTGCCTCTCTAAACCCTGACCTCGCCCCCCCAAAACAAGCACAGACCCCCAAAGCCCAATCCCCCTACCACAGCACAGACCTCCAAAACCCTACTCCCAACAATATTTTGACCCCTAACACTTTTGATCCCCTAAAGAGTGATGACCCTCTATTCAAACGTAAAACCCCCTATCACGGACCCACTAAATCCTGGCCCCCTACTGTGGATCCTTTAACTCTGATCTCCTAAACCGACCCCAACAACCTGAACCCCTGTGCCCTGACAACAAAACCCTGACCGCCCACAACCTCACCCCCTAGTTCCTGACCTCACACCCTAAACCCCTAAAACCAGCACAGATCCCAACAACCTGACTCCTAAACCCTGACACCCTCAATCCTTGACTGACTAAACCTTGACCCCTTAAAATGTTGATGGTCTCAACCCTGACCCCCAACAATGACCAACTAAACCCAACCCCACCATCCTGATCCCCTTCTACTCATTGGCCCCTTAAACCCTGACCCCCTGAAGGCTGATGCTCTAAAACCAACACCCAGAATCCCTAACACAACACACTCTCTTAACCTGATACCTAACACTGAACCCCTAATTTCTGACCCCCTAATACTTTAATCCAGCCCAGATTCCCAAATCCAGCCCAACCCTCAAACTGACTCCCTAATCAGCCTAAATGCCCACCTCTGATCCCCTAAATCTTGCCTCATACACTAATTCCCAATTTGCCTAATTCCCGAAATACTAAACATGATATCTTAACCATAACCTGGCCGACATCCTCAGAATCTGGTAACCCAATCCTGACCTGAAATCCTCAAAACCCTAACCCCAAACCTTATCATAATTCCAATCCCTGACCCCCAAACCCCTGGGTTTCCTTCGGGTGCTCCGGTTTCCTCCCACAGTCCAAAAATGTGCAGGTTAGGTGAATTGGCCTTTTATTCCTGATGAAGGGCTTTTGCCCGAAACGTCGATTTCGAAGCTCCTAGGATGCTGCCTGAACTGCTGTGCTCTTTTAGCACCACTAATCCAGAATCTGGTTTCCAGCAACTGCAGTCATTGTTTTTACCATGTTAAATTGCCCGTAGTTTTAGGGGCAAGGGTAAATGTAGGGTCTGGGTGGGTTGCGCTTCGGCAGGTCGGTGTGGACTTGTTGGACCGAAGGGCCTGTTTCCATACTGTAAATAATCTAATCTAAGTAATCTAATCTAATCTAACTCTCCAATTCATTCCCCATTTGAAAGTTCAATGAATCCTAATGCATCCATGCCAGGGAAAAGATACGGGAGAAAGAGATGGGCGAGAGGTTAGGACAGGGACCCCAATACTAAAACTTTGACCCACATTCAAATCTGTTTCACTTTTTCATGTAGAGTAATGAGGGTTGGTTAGGTCAGTTAGCTGGCTCATGATGCAAAGTGATACCAACAGTATAAATTCACTCCCTGCACTGGCCAAGGTTACTCAAAAGGTCTTAACCTTGCCGCCTCAACTGATGTGTGGTGGCCTTCAGGTTTAACCTGATGTGTGGTGACAACTTTAAAAATGTGTAATCTTGTCAAGAATCTTCTGGAAGTCCACATAAATATCTGCAGACTTTTCTTAACTCCTTAAAAAATCCGAAAATGTTCATTGGACAAGACCCCTGTCCTTTACTAATTCCAAGCTTCCTCTCCTTCATCTGCTCATTATGTCCAAGCACATTTTTATTGAGATGGCATAACTCGTACTGAATGTCCAATTGTTCTATGCATTGCTCCAGCAATATCTGGATCTCTCTCCTACTACAAGAGGTTTGGTAGGAATTTTTTCCAATTTATTCATGGGATGAGGGCATCATAGCTAAGCCAGCATTTGTTGCTTATCCCTAAATGCCCAGAGGTCAGTTAAGAGTCAATGGTATTACTATGGGCCTGGAGTCACATAAGCTAGACCAGGTAAAGAAGGCAGTTTCTTTCCATGAAGGATGTTAAGAATTTACTATGAATTTCCTTGCACATATTAACTGTCTGTATAACTGAGGCTTTTTTAAACAAAAAAAGTGTCTGTTCACACTTTCTCTTTCCTTTTGGGGAATATTGGGAAAATCAGATTAACACAGCATGGAAACAAACCCTTCAATCCATCTCTTCTGTGCCCACTAGACATCCTAATCAGACCTTATCCCATTTGCCAACATTTGGCCCATATCCCTCTAAACCCTTCTTATTCATATACAGCACCTATCCAGATGCCTTTTAAATGTAATTGTTCCAGCCTCCACCACTTCCTCTGGCTGCTTGTTCCATGCAAGCACCACCCTTTGCATGAAAAAGTTACCCCGAGGTCCTTTTTAAATCTTTCCCCTCTCACCTTATATCTATATCCTCTTGCTTTGGACTTTCACACCCTAGGAAAAAGACTTGTCTATTCACCCTATCCATGCCCTTCATGATTTTATAAACCTCTGTAAAGGTCACCCCTAAGCTTCCAGTGCTTCAGTGGAAAAAAGCCCCAGCCTATTCAGCCTCTCCCTATAACTGAAACCCTCCAGTCCTGGCACCATTCCTGTAAATCTTTCTGCACCCTCTTAAATTTAACAACATGTTTCCTGTAGAAGGGCAACCAGAATTGTACATAGTATTCTAAAAGTGACATCAATGTCCTGAATAATATGACATTCCAACTCCTATACTCAATACACTGACCAATAAAGGCAAGCATGCTAAATGCCTTATTCAGCAGCCTGTCTACCTGTGACTCCACTTTCAAGGAACTATGAATCGCACCCATAGGTCTCTTTGTTCAGCAATACTCCCCAAGCCCTATCATTAACTGTACAAGTCCTGCCCTGATTTGCCTTTCCAAAAGGTAACATTCACATTTATAGAACATAGAACATTACAGCGCAGTACAGGCCCTTCAGCTCTCGATGTTGTGCCTACGCTATTCCATGTATGTCCATATGCTTGTCCAATGACGACTTAAATGTACTTAAAGTTGGCGAATCTACTACCGTTGCAGGCAAAGCATTCCATACTCTTACTACTCTCTGAGTAAAGAAACTACCTCTGACATCTGTCCTATATCTATCACCCCTCAATTTAAAGCTATGCCCCCTCGTGCTCGCTGTCACCATACTTGGAAAAAGGCTCTCCCTGTCCACCCTATCTAACCCTCTGATTATCTTATATGTCTCAATTAAGTCACCTCTCAACCTTCTTCTCTCTAGTGAAAACAGCCTCAAGTCCCTCAGCCTTTCCTCGTAAGACCTTCCCTCCATACCAGGCAACATCCTAGTAAATCTCCTCTGCACCCTTTCCAAAGCTTCCACATCCTTCTTATAATACGGTGACCAGAACTGTACACAATACTCCAAGTGCGGCCGCACCAGAGTTTTGTACAGCTGTAGCATAGCCTCATGGTTCTGGAACTCGATCCCTCTATTAATAAAAGCTAAAACACTGTATGCCTTCTTAACAACCCTGTCAACTTCGGTGGCAACTTTCAAGGATCTGTGTACCTGGACACCGAGATCTCTCTGCTCATCTACACCACCAAGAATCTTACCATTAGCCCAGTACTTTGCATTCCGGTTACTCCGACCAAAGTGAATCACCTCACACTTATCCACATTAAACTCCATTTGCCACCTCTCAGTCCAGCTCTGCAGCTTATCTGTGTCTCTCTGTAACCTACAATATGCTTCGTCACTGTCCACAACTCCACCGAACTTAATGTCGTCTGCAAATTTACTAACCCACCCTTCTATGCCCTCATCCAGGTCATTATAAAAATGACAAACAGCAGTGGACCCAACACCGACCCTTGCGGTACACCACTGGTAACTGGACTCCAGGATGAACATTTCCCATCAACCACCACTCTCTGTCTTCTTTCAGCAAGCCGATTACTAATCCAAACTGCTATATCTCCCACAATCCCATTCTTCCACCATTTGTACAATAATTAATCTACATTAAACTCCATTTGCCACTGTTCGGCCCTTTATTCCCACCATTGAAGCACATCGTGAACAGTCCGTCTGTGGCTCACAAGTCCTGGTGTGGGATTTGAACCTGGAGTATCTGGCCCATAGACAATAGACTTTACCAATGACCTCCTTCTTATAAAAGTAGTGAAAACACAGCAAAGTATTGTCCAGTGATTACAGTTGTCTTTATTACTGAATGATTATCCTTACATTTTCAACAGAGAAATCATATTCACCATTTAAGGCTGTGCACTCTTGTTAAATGTTTAGAAGCAGCCTGTTTCTACTAAGTATATGAGAGGAGCACTCTGATTTTCTCATAATACCTATCCATCATTGTGTACTTAAAGAGCATCAATAAATTTTTTATGTCTAATTTATGTTTACAACATTACAACTCTTTATGTTATCCTTCACAAAGAACCTAATGAGGTAGTTGAGCCTGCAAATGAAGAAGATGCTGATACTGATGGAACAAAATCTGATTTGCCAAATGCAGGCGAAACAGAAAAAGTTGGTAAGTTGTGTAAAGAAGATTATAGTTGTATATTGTGCATAACCTATAGTTTTACCCCAGAGGGAAAGAATGAAACTTTATAAATGATCTAAATGGTCTTTCAATGGAGACTCAACTGATGCTGCAAGGCTGCCTCACTTTGTGAGTTACTCTTGTGTGTACAACAAGAGAGTCTGCAGTCCAGGAAACACGCCATTCTATAATTTTCTATGGACTGATGGAAATTTGGCACAAGCAGTGGGAAGAAAAATCATCAAAACAGACTTGACTGCTGGTGGTAGATTTAAAAACTTGTTGAAAACCGAGGAAAACATCTGGAGAAGTTCATTTGAAGTTACTATCCTGTGAAATGGGGATGCAGAAACCCATTGGAAGCTGGGAACAACTGAGGACTGTTTGCTACAAACTAATTCTGTGGAATGTGTGATGTGAGAAATAAGGAAGGAGAGGAAGGAGAAGGAGAGGATCAAATATGAAGGTAGGCTAGCCAGTAATATTAGAAATGATAGTAAAAGTTTCTTTCAATACATAAGAAACAAACGACAGGCAAGAGTAGACATTGGGCCACTTCAAACTGATGCTGGAAGCCTAGTGATGGGAGATAAGGAAATAGCAGGAGAACTTAATAAGGACTTTGCGTCAGTCTTCACAGTGGAAGACATGAGTAATATCCCAACAATTAAAGGGAGTCAGGGGGCTGAGTTGAGTATGGTTGCCATTACAAAAGAGAAAGTGCTAGAAAAGCTAAAAGGTCTTAAAATTGATAAATCTCCTGGCCCTGATGGGTTACATCCTAGAGTTCTGAGGGAGGTGGCTGAGGAAATAGCGGAGGCGTTGGTTGAGATCTTTCAAAAGTCACTGGAGTCAGGGAAAGTCCTGGATGATTGGAAGATCACTGTTGTAACCCCCTTGTTCAAGAAAGGATCAAGGCAAAAGATGGAAAATTATAGGCCAATTAGCCTAACCTCGGTTGTTGGCAAAATTCTAGAATCCATCATTAAGGATGAGGTTTCTAAATTCTTGGAAGAGCAAGATTGGATTAGAACAAGTCAACATGGATTTAGTAAGGGGAGGTCGTGCCTGACAAACCTGTTGGAGATCTTTGAAGAGGTGACAAGTAGGTTAGACCAGGGAAACCCAGTGGATGTGGTCTACCTAGACTTCCAAAAGGCCTTTGATAAGGTGCCACACGGGAGGCTGCTGAGCAAGGTGAGGGCCCATGGTGTTCGAGGTGAGCTACTGGTATAGATTGAGGATTGGCTGTCTGACAGAAGGCTGAGAGTTGGGATAAAAGGTTCTTTTTCGGAATGGCAGCCGGTGACAAGCGGTGCCCCGCAGGGTTCAGTGTTGGGGCCGTAGCTGTTCACATTAAATATTAATGATCTGGATGAAGGGACTGGGGGCATTCTAGCGAAGTTTGCTGATGATACAAAGTTAGGTGGACAGGCAGGTAGTACTGAGGAAGTGGGGAGGCTGCAGAAGGATATAGACAGTTTGGAGGAGTGGTCCAGGAAAAGGCTGATGGAATTCAATGTGAGCAAATGCGAGGTCTTGCACTTTGGAAAAAAGAATAGAAGCATGGATTACTTTCTAAACGGTGAGAAAATTCGTAAAGCCAAAGTACAGAGGGATCTGGGAGTGCTAGTTGAGGATTCTCTAAAGGTAAACATGCAGGTTGAGTCCGTGATTAAGAAAGCGAATGCAATGTTGTCAATTATCTCAAGAGGATTGGAATATAAAAGCACTGTTGTGCTACTGAGACTTTATAAAGCTCTGGTAAGCCCCTATTTGGAGTACTGTGTCCAGTTTTGGTCCCCACACCTCAGGAAGGACATACTGGCACTGGAGCGTGTCCAGCGGAGATTCACACAGATGATCCCTGGAATGGTAGGCCTAACATATGAGGAACGGCTGAGGATACTGGGATTGTATTCATTGGAGTTTAGAAGATTAAGGGGAGATCTAATAGAAACTTACAAGATAATACATGGGGCTTGGAGAGGGTGGACGCTAGGAAATTGTTTCCGTTAGGCGAGGAGACTAGGACCCGTGGACACAGCCTTAGAATTAGAGGGGGTAAATTCAGAACAGAAATTCGGAGACATTTCTTCAGCCAGAGAGTGGTGGGCCTGTGGAATTCATTGCCACAGAATGCAGTGGAGGCTGGGACGCTAAATGTCTTCAAGGCAGAAATTGATAAATTCTTGATGTCACAAGGAATTAAGGGCTACGGGGAGAATGCGGGTAAGTGGAGTTGAAATGTCCATCAGCCATGATTGAATGGACTTGATGGGCCGAATGGCCTTACTTCCGCTCCTATGTCTTATGGTCTTATGGGTGATGAGGAGATAGGGGAAATTCTACTTTCTGTAGTTTAAAAAATAAATAACCTAGATTAAGTGTTTTGTCAATCTTATTTTTATAGCCATTTGTTACAGCAAAGGTTTTAAAGCATTAAATTTTGCCATGTCATTTGGTCAGCTAGCAACTAGAAGTTTGGATCTTTTTGTAAAAGCTACTCATCTCTCTGGAGATTTTAACTCTGAAAATTGAAAGAAATGAGGGGGAATTAAAACAGTGCTGTTTGAGTGACATTGCTGTACTATTACCTTGTTTCCCTGAAGTTAGCAAGAGTTTGGTGACTAGTACTTGTACAACTTTCATGTTGAATGTACATATTTGTAGAAAGAGCATAACAAGAATGATAAATGTTCTAACCTACTAATGTGTCCTTTAACAATTGTTCCAGAGACTGGACTACCTGAAGATTTAGGAGAAGATATTAAGCAAAATCTTGTGCAGACGGTAGGTACCAACATTGCTGTTTTGGTTGACAATATAATTTAACATTGGAAGCTTTGCCACTGCAATCTGGATTGAAGCCATTAGCAAAAAGTGATGGGTTTTTTAAAACCCTCTTTAGCATTCAAGACAAAATGTTCACATTTTGTGACTTTGTCTTTATCTACTGAAAAAGTAAATTAGAACAACTCAACATAAAATAAATTTATTCATGGGGTCCCCTTGAAGTCTGCTCATTAATTTTTGAAAGCTACTTACTCTCACTAATTCCTTTATTAGGTAATGAAGTCACATAGTAACACTACCTTCTCGAATATTTGGACTCACACAAAAGTTAAATTAGAAAAAGTCATAAATACCCTGAATATTATCAAACTCATGAAACTTAAAACCACAACGTGCAGTGAAAGCTTTAATGCCCTCAATATCACAGTGATTTAATTGTCACAAGACAACAGGCATCAGCTAGCAAAATAAAAACAAAGATGTTGAAGATCTGAATTAAAAGCAGAAAGTTTCTAGAAAAATTCAAGTCTGATAGCATCTGTGGAGTGATATACAGAGTTAGTGGTTTGAGTCTTCTTTGGAACTCAAATGCTCAAAAGTATTTTTCTCCATGAAAAACGCAATTAACTTAAATAAACATTTCACAGATTGGAGAGCTCACAGTTGATGTGTTCCTATTGGATAATCAGAAAACTGAAACTTTTTTTTATAGATATTTTTATTAGAAATTTAACATTTTTACAAGTTTACAAAGATAAACAAAACTCTCAAATATAAACATTGATATACAATTAAATCAAATATACAATAGCCAAAATTTAACAAAAGAAAAAAAAAATACCGAAAAAGAAAAAAAACTCAACTATCTACTAATCTAACCTACAACTAACCAGAGTGTATATTTAAGTCTCTTACATGCTCGGAATGTGTTAACATCAGATGTAATAAAACCCGTATTCGTGCGGGATTCCTCTCCTAAGGGGCCCCGGACCAGCCAGGTTTGTAATCTCAATTAAATAAAAGCCCTTGTTAGGATAGCCGAAATATCTGTATTTATGTAATTCAAGAAGGGCTGCCATATTTTATAAAATAATTCGGTCTTTCGGTGCACCATATTTGTAAGGCAGTCAAGGGGAATACATTCCATAATTAATCTGTGCCAATTTGAAAGTCCAGGGGGGCCCTCAGCCACCCAGTTCACCAAAATATTTTTCCTTGCACAGAAAGAAAGAATAGAAAATAGTCTCTTCCCGTACATGTCCAGGGAGGGAAAGTTCGAAAAGCCCAAAAGGAGAGATACAGGGTCCACTTTAATTTCCGTTCCTAAAGTTTCTGTCAGGGTACTTGCTACTTTAGTCCAATATCTACGGATCTTATGACAGGTCCATAGGCAATGTACAAGAGTGCCCACCTCTATTTTGCATTTGGGACATATTCAAGATGCTCCTGCCTTAAATTTTGCCAGTCGAACCGGTGCTATAAGTATCTTCAGCTGGATAGCCTGGGTTCTATTACAGATAGTAATTCTTCTAGCATTTTCCCAAATATCATTCCACGGTTCTATAGAGATTTCTAGTCCCAAATCCTGATCCCATGTTTTAAGCAGATTATCCATATCTCCCGATACTTCATCATATAGTAAATGATAAATAGTACTGACGGAAGATACCCCCACTGGTCGTAGGACACTACATTCTCTATCTGATTTATAAAGACTATCTAATAACGTAGTCTTCTTCTGTATATAATCTCAAATTTGGAAGTATCGAAAGAGGTCTCCATTTGGTAATCCGAATTTCTGACGCAGCTGTTCAAAAGACATCAGGACCCCTTCTTTAAATAGGTCCCCTAGACATGAGATACCCCTGGATCTCCAGAGTTTAAAAGTGGCATCTATAAACCCTGGTTGGAATCCCCATGCTCCCACTATCAGTGCATAGGGGGATGTTTTATGTGAATTGCCCTCATTTTGCCGCATTATATTCCAAGCCTTAATTGTGTTTAGTATTATAGGGTTTTTACAGTGATCCATAATGATTTTCCTCTTGTCTGAAAATAAAAGGTTAATAAGTGGGTATTTTACTTGAGAGGCCTCGATGTCCAACCAGATTGATTGTGGATCAAACAAGACCCAATCAGCTATGTAACTTAATAGGGAACTTAACTGATATTTCCTAAAGTCTGGGAAGTCCAATCCTCCCCTTGTCTGTGGAAGCTGTAGCTTCTTCAGCTTAATGAGGGGCTGTCTATGATTCCAGATAAAGGAACATAGCCAGCCATATAATTTACGTAGAGCCGTCCTCGGCAGCATCACCAGAAGCATTCTCATAGGATATAGGAGATGGGGCAGGACATTCATTTTGATTAGTGTTATTCTACCCAACCAGGAAATTGGAAGGTCTCCCCATCGCTGGAGGTCCTGCCTTACCCTTTCCAGTAAATGCACAAAATTAGCCTTATACAACTGACCAAATACTGGAGTAATAAAAATGCCTAAATATAAGAAGCCCTCCAGGGACCAACGAAAGGGAAAAAGGGATCCGTCCACTAAGTGGGGCGTCATAGCAAGGCCACCCATTGGCATAGCCTCTGATTTTGAAAAATTAATTTTATAGCCTGAGAATGTGCTAAATGTATTAATAACTTGGATTAGGCGAGTTACGGACATCAGAGGATTACTGAGGAATAGAAGAACATCATCTGCATAAAGGGTAATTTTATGTTTACCTGTACCAATCCTCGGGGCCATTATATTAGGATCAGCTCGTATAGCTTCTGCTAGTGGTTCAATTATTATCGTAAATAACAGTGGCGAGAGGGGACATCCCTGACGGCAGCCCCTAGCCACACTGAAGCTATCCGAACCTAATCCATTGGTAACCACAACTGCTTTGGGATCACTATACAATGTTGAGACCCATTTGGTAAACACCTGTCCAACGCCAAACCTTTCCAATGTGTAAAACAAATATGACCATTCAACCCTATCAAATGCCTTTTCCGCGTCTAATGAAACTACTACTCCTGGTATCTTTCCCTGATGGCAAGCTTGAATCATATTCAAAACCCTTCTAATATTATTGGATGATCTACGGCCCTTAATAAACCCCGTCTGATCCTCCTTTATGATATGTGGCAGTACACTTTCTAGTCTCAGTGCTAACGTTTCAGAAAGGATTTTAAAATCTACATTTAGCAAGGATATTGGTCTATATGATGTACAATCTTCTGGATCCTTTCCTTTTTTAAGAATAAGAGAGATATTTGCCTCTTTCAGCGAAGGCAGGAGACAGCCCTGACTATATGTATAGTTATACATGTCCATAAGTGGACCAGCCAATATTTCTGTAAATTCTTTATAGAATTTAGCTTGAAAACCATCTGGACCCGGTGTCTTACCATTCTGACGTTGCCTAATTGCATCAAGTATTTCTTGGACTGTCAGAGGAGCATTTAGGACCGATACTTGTTCCGGAGTTAGGCCTGGAAAGGTCAAATTTTTAAAAAATGACTGCATCCTCCTCGTCTTATCTTCACAATCCTGCGATTTATATAACTGAGAATAAAATTCTCTAAAGATCGCATTAATCTTTTTATGATCATGAGTCAGAATACCCGTACTTTCCTTGATAGACGTAATAGTCTGAGGGGCCTTTTTTTTCTTTGCAAGAAATGCTAAGTATCTACCTGGTTTGTCGCCATATTCATATAACCTTTGTTTGGCAAATAATATTTCCCTCTTAGCCGTTTGAGTAAGCGTAGTGTTTAGAGCTGTCCTAAGAGCTCTAATCCTTTGCAATTTAATAATAGAAGGTCCATCAGCGTATGCTGTTTCAGCTGCTTTTAAGCGAGCTTCAAGCAGACGCTGTTGTTCTTCCTTCAATTTCTTCTGGGTCGCTGAGTAGGAGATGATCAAGCCTCGCGTGTAAGTTTTGATGGTCTCCCACATCATTGATGGGTTGCTAACTGTACCTGAGTTAATTTCTAAAAAAGTTTTAAGTTCTTGAAAGAAGTACTTTACAAATTTACTATCTTTCATTAGGCAGGGGTCCATATGCCAATGCGGAGGGGATGTCCCATTGTTCCTCGCCTTAGTTTCCATATATACAGCAGCGTGGTCGGAAATTGCTATACTATCTATTTTACAGGATGATATAGAATTTAAAACAATCGGGGGGCAAAAAACATATCAATTCTAGTATGACATTTATGTGGATTGCAGTAGAAAGAAAAATCTCTGCCCTGTGGATGAAGACATCTCCATACATCTACTAATCCTAATTCTTTGTTCAGATCTATCAATTGTCTAGATCTGAGAGATACTCCTGCAGTACTCTTGGGAATCCTATCTATTTCCGGATCCATAATACAATTAAAGTCTCCCCCTATAATTGTATGACGGTTACCAAAAGCCATCAATTTTGAAAAGGCTTCCATTATAAATTTAAAGGGGTGTGCCGGGGAGTGGTACAAATTTAAAATCCCATATTCCTCTCCATTTATGAGGGCTTTAATCAAAATATATCGTCCAGATTCGTCTTTTATCTGCTTTAGGATTTTGAAAGGAAAATTCTTCGGAACAAGAATAACAACTCCCCTGCTTTTTGAGCTAAAAGAAGAAAAAAAAAGGCCTGATCAAATCCACCCTGTCGTAATTTCAAGTGTTCTTTATCCTACAGGTGTGTCTCCTGTAGGAGAGCTATATCAACTCTTTCCTTCTTAAGATTTGATAATATTTTCTTCCTTTTGACTGGCGAATTACTTGCCTTGACATTCCAGGTGCACCACTTAACCGACTGATCAACCATAATCATCTGGGCAAATTCGAGACCGCTCGGGAGGGGAAACCCTATCCAGAACATCCCGAGCATAGAGCATATAAAATTTACAAAAATAAAGACTCTCTAATACACTCACACCAATACAATAAAAAACTATTTCTAAATAAAAAAACTATAAAACGTATCTAAGTGGAGATTTTCCCCCTTGTTCCCAGGGGGTGTCACTTCCTCTCCAAAAGTCCATCATATCCTCTCCCAACCAATGCCCCACCTTGACCCAGGCACTCCTCAATAAAATGAGGAGAATTCAGATATAATACAAAGCTAGAGTTAACAGTGAGGACCCTACCCCCACCCATACCAACACCTGGATATATTTGGTAATGTTAATACCATATATAAACATTTAACTATAAAATTACAACCTCAACAAATAATAATTAAATATACTAATATAAAATAACAAGGGAGAAACAACCCCGCTCCTAAAGACAGAGATAAAATTGAATAAGGTAACCACCTCCCCCCACCAACATTAACCAAAGCCCCCAGCTTATTTATATATATATACATACATACATATATATATATACACACATACACATATACATACATCCCACATATATACATAAAATAATAAAAGAAAACAACCCCAAGGGGGGGAAGAAAATCAAATCCCTCTCCCCACCCCCCATGATAATATTAATCAGTAAAGTAAGAAAAAAAAAGAGGGGGATATAAACCAAAGCGGGGGGGAAAGACAAACCAACATCCATTATGTCTTACAGTTTATCTAAGAGAGTCCAAGAATTCCTTAGCCTTTTCTGGCGATCCGAAGTTACACACGGATCCTTCATGGTTAAAGCGTAGCGTCGCTGAGTAGCGTAAGGAGTACTGAATATTTAAGTCCCTTAAACGCTTCTTCGCCTCGTCGAATGCCTTCCTCTTTTGGACCAGAGCTGGGGAAAAGTCCTGGAATAACATGATCTTGGATCCTTTATAGATCATAGCTTGGGGGTCTTTTCCGAGATTTCTAGAGGCTTCTAGGAGTATCTGCCTCTCCCTATAGCTCTGCAGCCGGAACAGGACCGGGCGCGGGCGCTGGTTCGAGCCGAGTCCGCGTATTGCGACCCGGTAGGCCCATTCCACCCTTACCTGGCCTGATCCAGCTTCCAGATTTAAAAGCTGTGGCAGCCACTTCTCGAGGAATGCTGTAAGCTGGCCTTCCTCTTCCCGTTCGGGAAGGCCCAGCAAACAAATATTTTTTCGGCGACCTCGATTATCGAGGTCATCAATATGATTCTCTAAGGTCCGGTCTCGCTGTTCGAGAGTCCGGACCTGATCCACGGCCGATTGTGCTGTAGTTTCGGAGGTCGCGGCCTTTAACTCCGCCCCTCTGACTCGGCGCTCGATTTCCTGGATGTCTCGGTCGTGCTTTTGCAGTGCGGCCGAGAGTGAGTCCCATCGACTTTGGGATTCTTCGATGAAAGCGTCGATCTTTGCGTCCAGCTTGGAGATCATCTCCACAAGGCTTGTCACTGTAGGTAAGTCCCCCGGGGCGGCTGTGGACACCTCAGCTGCAGCTGGAGAGGGTGGGGGAGGGGTTCCTGCTTGCTGAGAGCTGCGGGCTCCCTTCCCTTTAGTCATTTTTACTAAAGATTAGATTGTTTAAATTTAATATTAAACAACTAATTAAATTAAACAGCTATTATAAATGATTTGGTGAGTGTGGTGGGGGTGGGTGACCCACTTTACCCAAGTCTTGAGAGGAGCACTGTAGACTCAGACTTGCTGGTTCGCCGCCATCTTGGAACCCCCAACTGAAACATTTTAACCTGGCTTATTACCCTCTGCATCCTAGATCTCAATTTCGCATTGAAATTTAAAACTTGAAACAATGTTCATCATAATAGCATCCACTCTCTTCCCCATAGCTCCTGAACATGTGCTGCTTTAAGCAAGAGATATCATATTCATTTGCAAACAATTCATTCCACTAATGATTTCAAGTTTTCCTAACCCCCAATTAGCTGAGTATTCCTTTGTTAACAGGTTTAAAACTGTTCTTTATTTTTTTTTGCAGGTTCTTTCTTTTTTCTCTCTCTTGCAGTGTGCTGCTATTTCCCAGCTCACTCCCTTTACATCCTCTCACCTCTCTCCAGCCATCTCATTCCCTCTTGTAGCTCCCCTGTCTCCCCTCACACAGTTCCCTTGCAGTCTCCCTCTATCTTCCCAAGCAGATCTCCACTCTCCCTCCTGGACCTTGGCCTCCTGCTGCCACATTTTAGTCTTCAGTTCACCCATTCCTGGTCCTCAATACTGGTACATTACATTAAATTATACTCCTCCAGTCACAGTATTTTTTTTTCTCTCTCCCATTTTTGTTGCTGATAGTTTTACTAGAGAACCTATCAACAGAAGGTATGGGAGATCCACTCACTTTATGGGGACAACTTTTCTCTGATTGGTTGACCTTGTGAGTTGATTTTCCACAGTGATTTGGGGATGTTTTGGGATGGATTGACCTGCTATCTCTGCATATTTCGAATATTGTACTAGACTGTTGAATACTTGCAGTGTTATTACATTCACTCAAAATATTGATTATGAATTTAAACTGTGATCTCTGCCTGTTGCCACAGGAATATTGTGCACCTCCAACTATTTGGAAAAGTGTAATAGAATATTATTTCTTTATTATGGTAATTTTATTTTCAACTAACCAGAGGATAAATGTCCAGGGGTATGAATATTCTGTACCGTCACCAGCTCTTTGAGATATTAAGGACTGCAGATGCTGGAAATCAGAGTTGATAAAAATGTGTAGCTTGAAAATCACAGCAGGTCAGACAGCATCAGAGAAGCAGGAAGTCAAAGTCTCAGGTCGGGATGAAGGGTCTTGACCTGAAACGTTGACTTTCCTGCTCTTCCGATGCTGTCTGACCTGCTGTGTTTTTCCAGCTACATATTTTATTGACCCCATCACCAGCTTTGTTACCTTTGACTTTGCTGGGCTGCTTAGCCATTTCCCCGTTAGCTTATTGGTGGTGTCTCTGGTGTAGTACAGTTCACATTGATGGATGACTATACTGTACTCAGGTTCGAACTCAGATGGAAGATGCAAGTTTGATTTCCAGCCCGCACCTGCTTCAACCAGATTCTAAGATAATAAAGGGGGCATCAAGGCAGGGTTTGAGTTTTTTGCCAGTCAGTCATGCAGATACTGAAATCTCTAACCCATATCTGTGGTGCAGCTCAGACTGCAATTGAACAGAGTAAGCAACAGAAGTTTTCTTTCCCAATACTAGTGATCTCCCACTTTCCTGGGCTAGGAACACTGTGGCCAAATGTTGCACTTCCCCTGTGCTGACTGAAGTTAGCATCATGGCTATTCCTGATCAGTGTCGAGAGTGTGGTGCTGGAAAAGGTTAGGCAGCATCCAAGGAACAGGAGAATCAACGTTTTGGGCATAAGCCCTTTATCAGGAATGAGGCTAGTGGAATAGGAGGGGGTGTGGCTGGACTTGGACTACACTTCCTCCCACCCTGTCTTCTGCAAAAACGCCATCTCTTATTCCTAATTCCTCGACCTCTGCTGTATCTGTTCCCAGGATGACCAATTCCACCGTAGAAAATCCCAGATGACCTCCTTCTTCAAAGACCGAAATTTCCTCTCCCACGTGGTCGATGATCCACTCCAGTGCATCTCCTCCACTTCCCATGCCTCTGCCCTTGAACCCCACCCCTCCCAATACAACAAGGACAGAACCCCTCTGGTCCTCACCTTCCACCCCACCAATCTCCATATACGTCGCATCACCCTCCGCCATTTCTGCCACCTACAAACAGACCCCACCATTAGGGATATATTTCCATCCCCACTTCTACCAGTGTTCCAGAGAGACCATTCCTTCTTTGAATCCATTGTCAAATCCACAACCCCCTCCAGCCCTCACCCCACTCCCGGCACCTTCCCCTGCCACCGCAGGAAGTGCAAAAACTGTGCTCACACCTTCCCCCTCATCCCCGTCCAAGGCCCCAAAGGATTCTTTCACATCTGACAGAAGTTTACCTGTACCTCCACAAAGGTCATCCACTGTATCTTTTGCACCTGATTTGCCTCCTCTACAATAGGGGACAGGACGCCAACTTGCAGATCGTTTCAGAGAACATCTCTGGGACACCCGCACCAACAAACCCCATCGCCCCATGGCTGAACACTTCAACTCCCCCACCCACTCCACCAAGGACATGCAGGTCCTGGGCCTCCTCTATTGCCAAACCCTAACCACCCGATGCCTGGAGAAAGAATGCCTCATATTCCACCTTGGGACTCTGCACCCACACGGGATTAATGTGGATTTCACCAGTTTCCTCTTGTCCCCTCCCCCCACCTAATCACAGTCCCAAGCCTCCAACTCGGCACCATCCTCTTGACCTTTCCATTGTCTTTCCCGTCTATCTGCCCCACCCTCCTCCGACATATCACCTTCTCCCCCACCTTCATCTACCTATTGCATTCTCAGCTACCTTCCTGCCCAGCCACATCCCCTCCCATTTATCTCTCAGCCCCTGGCCCACAAGCCTCATTCCTAATGAAGGGTTTATGCGTGAAAAATGAATCTCCTGCTCCTTGGATGCTGCCTGACCTGCTATGCTTTTCCAGCACCACACTCCTGACTCTGATCTTCAGCATCTGCAGTCCTCACTTTCTCCTATTCCTGATCAGTGTGGGTCAGGACCACATCTAGCCATATATTAATCCAAAATCAAATGCTTCATTATCAATGTGAATTCCTGCTACAATTGTAAGAAACATATCTAAGAGTGTGTTTAATGACTGACGCTCACTGACAAGCACGTTTTATTAAAATATATAGAACTGTGTCCTTTAATGTGTAGTTAATGTACAAACCCATGCTTTTCCTTCATTTCAGAAAATTGTAACCCGGTTAATAGAACGCACGATGCTGCATGTTTCTCTTGAGAAAGTTCCACCTGAGTTTATGAATTACGATGCTTTTTATTTTCTGAGGAATAGAAGAGGTAGGTATTCTTATAAAGTTGTTGCTTTGGCTTATGAGCACTAATACTGGTCTAAAGCAGAAGCATGGATATATTATCACAGAACTATTGCTGAAATTTTATTAACAAAAACAAAGCAAATTAATGCAGATGCTCAAAATCTGAATTAGAAGCAGTAAATTCTGGAAATACACTGCAGGACAGGCAAGATCTGTGGAGAGAACCAGTGTTAGCATTTCTTTCTTATCTTAAATGATTCTTTATTTTTATTATTAAGTTTGGCAAATTAACAAGTGGAGTGCAACAGAGATCAGTTATGACGACTCAACTATTTGCAAACTATGTCAATGACTCGAATGATACTAGCTTAATTAATTATTTTAAGTCAATAGATTTTTGCTGGACCATGGTATAAAGGGGTTTAAGGCTACAACAAGTGGATGGAATTAAGATGCAGCTCAATCCTGAACTCACTGAGTGGTGGATTTGGGCTGAGGGGATGATTACCTCCTTATTTATCTCTACCCTCAGTCTACCATGGATTACAGGCATTTCAGCTGTGTGACTGTGTTAGCTGCATGTTAAATAGTTGCAATAACAAAGAACAGATTAGCATTACTATTCAGAATGTTCAATTATAGAAAGTAGTAATATCCCTCTCTCTTTTTAAACTTTTGATGTTCCTTTTCATGGCCTCCAAAGAATCGCCTCTGAGAGCTCGCATCGTTGTGTTTGTATCTCACACATTCCTTTGGAGCAAAGGAGAATAAGCTTTTGCTTTTACAGAATCAAGATGTGCTAAAGTGAAATTAACTACAGATGACATGAGATCATTTTTTAATGCAGGAAACTCAGTAGATAATTTCACACAGACAGCAATAAGATGATGACCAAATGATGTGTTTCAGTGGTGTAGGTTATGGCAAACTGTTGACCAGGATACGGGAGAACTTCCTTGTTCATTCTTAAAATAGTAACTTTGAATTGATTCGGAGATGCCGGTGTTGGACTGGGGTGTACAGTTAAAAATCACACAACACCAGGTTATAGTCCAACAGGTTTAATTGGAAACACACTAACTTTCGGAGCGACGCTCCTTCATCAGGTGATTGATGAAGGAGCGTCGCTCCGAAAGCTAGTGTGCTTCCAATTAAACCTGTTCGACTATAACCTGGTGTTGTGTAATTTTTAACTTTGAATTGTTTGCGTCTACTGAGAGGTGACAGAGCTCGGTCTAACATCTTATCTAAAGGATCACATTTTGACAGTGTAGCACCACCTCAGTATTGCAGCAAAATCTAAGTCTGGATTGTGTGTCCAAAATCACTGGAATGAGAGTCGAACCACAACCCAAAGGCAAATGTACTACTCACTGAATCGCGAGGGATGTTTATGAAAATATATAGCCCTCATAATTTAATCAAGCTGTCAAACATCACCAGAATTTCAAACACAAAGATTTGGCAAACATATTATCGTTATTTGAAATTCAGCCCTGGAATACAGTATGTAACTATTGGCTTCATAGCTGTAAAATCTCTCATTGCTCAGTGAACATTACTTAGAATAAAATAATTAAATGAAACGAGTTCCAAAAATATTGATTCTAACATCGTGCTGATTTATATACATTAGGTACTTAACCTTTGTTGATGCGTTATTATTCATCAACCAGTCTGGGATTTTTCTTTAAGTGAACCTTGTTTTAAATCTGAATTTGATTTGATTTGATTAATTTGCTTTGATTTGATTTGATTTATTGTCACGTGTACCTAAGTATGGTGAAAAGCTTTGTTTGCGAGCACCTGAGAGCAGACAGCGCTCGGTCTAACATCTTATCCAAAGGATCATGTTTTTGATGTAGTTCTTAACAAAAATTATAGATATTTTCTAATCAGCATGATTAGAGATCTACTGCGCACCTCTGATCAGGTGGGACGTGAACCCAGAGCTCATGGGTAGGGAAACTATTACTGCACCAGGAGCCATATAATAAGCATTATTTAATGAACAAAATATCACATTTTGAATGGATATGGTATTTAAATATTTTTGTAGAGACCATTACTGAGCCCAATGACATGAAGGAGACTAATATACTAATGCCCAATATGTTGGAGCATGGAATGCTGAATGGACATTCTCTGTTGATGTTACATCAAATACTAACTCAGGTAGGAAAATAAAATTCATGAATAAGACTTCATGTCATTAAGAAAATTCAATGACTTATATTTGTGTGCTTAAGTGTTATTTTCTGTAATGTCTTTTAATTCAATATTTACAATGTCAATAAATTGTTTCTGTAAACATTTATAATGGGAAAATTTAACCTGAGAATTAAATTGATTGTAAAACATTCAGCTACAGGGTTTGTTTCTTTACCAACTTAATCACTAAAAAATATTTTCAGGAAAGATAATTCTGTGTACCAATTCTTTCTCATGTTCAAATAAAGTTTTAATAATAAAAACAAAGGAACATATATTTCACAGAGCAGTTCATGGCTTATTTTTCATGTCTTTAAATACTACATTTACTCTCTTTAATTCATTTTCTCAACCTATCTCAAAAGTCTGGGCTTCTGCTGGAAATTTTTTTAAAAATCCCTCACCTGCATCTTTGCAATCTGAGCTATGCACTTAGGGTTAGGCAAAAGTTCAGATCTATTTAAATGTACTAGCAGTCTCTATGATAGTACACAAATAAATGAAAACAGTGATTGTTCTTGGCTCACGTTTTTGGAATATGTTACATCTTTCCAACCATAGCAACTGATAAAACACAATAGATTTGTAATAAGTGTCAACCCATTAATCAAGTAAAAATTTAATAAAATAAAAATACGCAAATGATGAAATGAAAACAGTGAATGTTACAAATACTCAGCAAGTCAGATAGCATCTATTGAGGAGAAGCACAACCTTGGGATTAGTGATTACATTATTTGACTAGGTATCTGGGTATTTGAGATAATTATCCAAAAAACTGTTCGTATTTACAGAAGATTAAGAACCCAAAGTTGCAGATTTAAAGTGATTGGCCAAAGAATTAAAGATCATCATTAAAAAGAACAATTCTGCTTATGACAGGTTGTAAGGCAAAAAATAAAATTGAGATTCAACAGGAATACCAATACCAAAGGAGATAACAATATGTCCCTCAGTGACAGCAAAACTAAAGAGCTCATCATCAACTTCAGGAAGCAAGAGAACACACCCATATCTACATCAACGGAGCTAAGGTGAAGATGGTTGAGAGCGTCAAGTTCCTAGGAGTGATGTTTACTAACAATCTGTCCTGGATCCTCCATGTTAATGCAATGGTCAAGAGGGGATAACAATATCTTTTCTTCCCCAGGAGGCTAAGGAATTTTGGCATGACCATAAAGACCCTCACCAATGTTTGCAGATGCACCATAGAAAACATTCTATCTGGATGCATCATGGCGTGCCCAGGATCATAGGAAACTACAGAAAGTTATGAACACAGCCCAGCCAGCAAGCCAAACTTCCATTCATTGACTCCATCTACACTTCTTGTTGCTGCAGAAAGGCAGCCAATGTCATCAAAGATCCCTTCCACCTGGGTTATAATCTCTTTCAACCTCTTCTGTCAGGCAGAAGATACAAAAGCTTAAACTTAAGTACTAACAGGTTCAAGAACAGCTTCTTCCTTGCTGTTATTAGACTTCTGAATGGACCTCTCTAATTTCAAATCTAATGTTGATCTTGCTTTTTGTGCAACTTCTTTACAGCTGTAACTTTGTATTTTTCGCTCTGTTCAATCACCCTATGATCTTTGTATGGTCTGATCAGCCTGTACTGTACAAAAAACAAAACCTTTCACTGTACTTAGGTAAATGTGACGACAATAAATCAACTAAAATCAAAAGGGATATGATAAAGCAGTTAAGAGAGGCAAAGTGGAACTATGAGAATAGACTAGCAGCTAACATAAAAGGAATTCTTAAAGTCTTCTGTAGCATATAAACAGTAAGAGATTGGTTAAAAGAGGTATAGGAATAATTAGAGACCATAATGATAATTCATAAGTGGAGGTGGGAGCATGGCTGAGGAACTAAATGAATACTTTGCACCTAACTTTGCAAAAGAGAAGGATGCTGCGCAGGTCATGGTGATAGAGGAGGAAACACTGTCTCTGGAGTTGTACAAAATTAATAAGGAAGAGGAATAGATTGTTGGCATATAAGGCTGACAAGGCAACAGTGCTAGTGAGATGCATCCAAGAATTTTTAAAGAAGTGAGGGTAGAAATTGCAGGAGCACAGGTAATAATGTTTCAGTCTTCCCTGGACTCAAGTGAGGTGCCAGCAGACTGAAAATTGCAAACATTATGGCACTGCCAAAGTTTCTTTAAATTTGCACTAGTCCCACTTTCCTGCACTTGGTCCACAGGCTTGAATGTTGTGACATTTCAGTTGGTCATCCGAGTGCTTTTCAAATGTTGTGAGGTTTTACTCCTCAACTACCCTCCTAGCCCGTGTACTCCAGATTCCCCTCACCCTCTGGGTGAAATTTTTTTTCTTCAAATCTAAACCATCTACCTTTCACCTTCCTTGTTAATTGGTCCATCAACTAAGAGAAAAGCTGCTTTCCATTTACCGTATCCATGCCCCTCATCATCTTATATACTTTTATCAGGTCCGTCCTCAACCCTCTCTCTTCAAAACAAAACATGATGCGGAGGTGCCCATTTTGGATGAGGTTCGACAAAGTAAGAAGTCACACAATACCAGGTTATAGTCCAACAGGTCTATTTGAAATCTCAAGCTTTTGGAGCACTGCTCCTTCATCAGGTGAAGTCTTCCCTGTATTTGTTTTAATGTGAGGAGTATGACAGTTGATGCAGATGAATTTAGAGCTTAGATTAATGAGTATAACTATGATATTCCAGCTATTACAAAGACTTGGTTGAGAGAGGGACAAGCCTGGAAGCTTAATGTTCTAGGATTTAGATGTTCAGCTGAGAAAGAGAGGGATGTGAAAAACACGGGAAGCTGCTGATAATTGAATTGAATTGAATTTATTGTCATGTGTACCGAGGCACAGTGAAAAGCTTTGTCTTACGGGCAATGCCAGGCAGAAAAGTAAATAAGCTGCAAATACAAAAACACAGATATAGGTGAGTGTTAAGAGTTTGTGAGTCCATTCAGTATTCTCACAACAGTAGGGTAGAAACTGTTTCGAAACCGGCTGGTGCGTGTGTTCAGGCTTCTGTACCTTCTCCACGATGGTAGAGGTTGTAGCAAAACATTGCCAGGGTGGGATGGATCTTTGTGAATGCTGGCAGTCTTTCCTTGACAGCGGGCCTGGTAGATGTATTATGTAGCTGGGAGGTTGGCCTTTGTGATTGTCTGGGCCAAGTTCACCATTCTCTGTAACTGTCTCCGATCTTGAATGACACAGTTCCCATACCAGGTAATGATACATCCAGACAGAATGCTCTCAATGGCACACCTATAAAAGTTGGCAAGGGTATTCGTCGTCATGCCAAATTTAGTCATTGGGCATTTGTAACCAGTATGTTCACATGAAGAGTCCAAGAAAGCTTGTTGTGGATGACCACTCCCAGGAGCTTTACACTCTCCACTCATTCCACCCCTGTGCTCTTAATGTGTAGAGGGACATGAGTAACATCCCGCCAAAAGTCAATAATGAGTTCCTTGGTTTTGCCAGCATTGAGAGCTAGGTTGTTCTCAGTGCAGTTCTCAGAGAACATCACAGCGATACTGAGGGAGGACAACTTTGGAAGGCTCATCCATTGAGACAATATAGGTAGATCTCAGGAATAGGAAGGGTGCAAACACTTTGATTGCACTATAGGTTACCAATAGTCAGTGGATGAGAGGAAGAGATATTTGGATAGATAATAGAAAATGCAAAAACATCAGAATTGTTGTGGGTGAAGGCATTTAGTATGCTTGCTTTTATTGGTCAGAGCATTGAGTACAGGGGTTGGGAAGTCATGTTGTGACTGTACAGGATATTGGTTAGGCCACTTTTGGAATACTGCATTCAATTCTGGTCTCCTTGCTATAGGAAGAGTGTTGTGAAACTTGAAAGGGTTCAGAAAAGATTTACAAGGATGCTGTCGGGGTGGATGGCTTGAGCTGTAGGGAGAGGATGGGGCTATTTTCCCTAGAGCATCAGAGGCTGAGGGGTGACCTTATAGAGGTTTATAAAATCGTGAAGGGCATGAATAGGATAAATAGACAAGGTCTTTTCCCTGGAGTGGGAGGAGTACAAAACTAGAAGGCATAGGTTTGATGTCAGAGGGGAAAGATTTAAAATGGACCTAAGGGGCAATATTTTCACTCAGATGATGGAATGAGCTGCCAGAGGTGGTGGTGGAGGGTTGTGCAATTGCAACATTTAAAAGGAATCTTGGTAGGTATATGAATAGGAAGGGTTTAGAGGGATATGAGCCAAATGCTGACAAATGAGACTAGATTAATTTAGGATATCTGGTCAGCATGGGTGAGTTGGACTGAAAGGTCAGTTTCCATGTTGCCATCACTATGACTATGACTCTGTGACTGGAACTCACTTAGCCCGGGGCTTGGATAGAGGGAATTTTTTTTTAAAGTGTGTCCAGGACATTTTTATTTTAAAAAAATTGTAAGTAGTCCAACGAGAGAATAGGCCATAATAGACCTAGTGTGGGGGAACCGCCTAGCCAGGTGTTCAAAATTTCAGTGGGGGAACATTTCGGGAACAGTGAGCGCAGTTTTGTAAGTTTTCAATTACTTATGGATAAGGACAACAGTAGTCCTCGGCTGAAAATATTACATTAGGGGAAAGTTAACTGCCAGAATATTAGGCAGAAATTGAGGAATGTAGATTGGGATTGGCACTTCAAGGGTAGATCCACATCTTGCATGAGGGAATCCTTTAATGGTCAGTTGATTAGAGTAAGTACTGAAATGGAAATGAAGGATAAGGATGACAAGATTTGGGAACTTTGGATGAGAAGAGAAATTGAGGACTAAGTCCAAAAGGAAAAGGAGTCATACATAAAGTTTCGGAAATTGATGGCGGACAGAGCCCTCAAAGAATAACAAGAAATATCTCAAACAAGGAGTTAGGAGGGTCTATAAGGAGTTGTGAAATGCCTCTGGAAACAGGATTAAGGAAATTCCCAAGGTGTTTTTTACATATATAAGGAGTAAAAAGGTAGCTAGGGAAAGAGTAGATACACTCAAGGACAAAGGAGGGAATTTATGCATGGAGCATTGAGGAAGTGGGTGAAGCCCTTAACAAATAAGAAGAGGGGCATGATGGATGTGAGTCTCAGGAAAGGTGTGTTGTTTTTCCAGGGCACGTCAAGATAAAAAAAGGAAGAGCATTAGAAAGCACTAAGGTAGACAAGACCCTAGGACCTGATGAGTCCTATCCCAGAAAACTGAGGGAGGAGGTGAAGAAATTGCTGGGGCCTGGTGTGTACTTATGGGTGTAAAGCAAAGAAAGATAATGCAGACCCCACTCTGGGACTAACCTATATACACCACAAGTAGTGGCTCTGTGTTGGCATTCAGCAATAAATGTTGCTTTCCAACAGGCTTTCTGAATTATGCCACCCTCCTAGTATTTTTATTTCAGCAAGTAGTTAGGGTACAGAATGCACTGCCTGTAATTAATTGAGGCAATCAATGATTATTTGGATAGAAATAGCCTGCAAGGATATGAAGAAAAGGCAGGAAATTGGCATGAGGGGATAGAAGCAGTCTGGGCAAGATAGACCGAACAGTCTCTTTCTGTAACAATTCTATGATTCTGTGATATGACGTGGATGACAGTAAAATGAAGGGTATTAGGTTAGTTTGATCTTAGAGTAGAATAAAAGGCCAGCACAGCATCAAGGGCTGAAGGGCCTGTACTGCGCTATACTATTCTGTGAGAAAATGAGGACCACAGCTGGTGAAGATCAGAGTTGAAGAGTGTGGTGCTGGAAAAGCACAGCCAGTCAAGCAGAATCCGAGGAGTAGGAGAGTCGACATTTTGAGCATAAGCTCTTCGTCAGGCCCTGATGAAGACCTTATGCTTGAAACATCGACTCTCCTGCTGCTCAGATGATACTTGTACTGTTCTATGTTCTAAGTGAAGTTTGGATAAAATGTTGGCATCAGTAATGGTAACCATGAAACTGCTAGATTGTTATAAAAAACCATCTGATTCACTGTTGCCTACAGGGAGGGAAATCGGCTGTCTCGCTGGTCTGGTCTATTTGTGACTTTTGGCTCACAGCAATGTTGATGATTCCCATAAGGTACTTGGAAGCCCAACAACACCTGAACAGCTTCCAGCCTCTGACTATTAAGAACATGTTCAAATTTGTCTTTCTACAATCCTATATGGCTGGCCTCACATTTCCCTACACTGAACTCTATTTGTCCTTATTCTACCTACTCACTTAGTCCGCCTTTGTCTCTGAGTAACTTTCTGCTCCCATTTACGCCACTTGCTGTTCTCTTAAATTAATGTCACCTGCAACCTTGAATATACAACTCTCTATTCCTTAATCCATATTCTGAGAAGCAGAAATTTAATAGGTTTGCATTTAGCCAATGAGATTTTTTTTAACCTGTGACTTTCATGCCCTTTATAAACGTAAACAACTTTTGAAACAAAAATCTTTTGAGGTTTAATGCTACAGATGCTGCTGGATCTAAGTTTTAAAATTATACAAGTTTCATTTAATGTTTCTAGGTCTTCATACCACTTTTGACATATCACCATAAAAGTATTGATTTGAAACAAGGTTCATCCCGCTTTTTGAGTGCAATGGCATATCAACATGAGAAAGGCAGTCTACCGGAGTCAAGAGCAGGAGTGGATTCACGAAATATTCAGTTCGTCAGAGATGAGTTCTTAATAACCATACAGAAGTTCTCAAATCAGGTTCAGAGAACTATTCAACAGGTTGAGGGTCAGTATTTATTGTTAAATGCTACTCCAGATGTATATTCATATTCAGGATGTATGACATTAAGTCTGATGTTATATTTTTGAAATTCAACAGATTGCTGTTGTTAAAGTGAAATGAAAGTGTCACGTTAGACCTGTAAGACATGGTGTGAGTGGAAAGGAAAGAATGCTGTGAGAGAGGGTTTTGGAATATAATTTGGACTGAGTCGGATATTTCCTTTGGTTCAGTGATGAGATCAATCCCATAAGTGAGCTGTTGCTTCCTGTGAACTGGAATGTGACCTTGTCCTGCTATTCTGCCCAAAACTGGGGGATGGGGTGGGCTTAACTATGAGCAAATTGAGTGATAAAATTTCTTCCCTGCACATTGTTCCATTGTCATACATGTTCAATTGTAAACTTTCGTTGAGACCTCAGTGAATGATGTCCTGGGGTCTCCCTGTGATCTCAGAAGTTTTCTTTGATAGTTCTATAATCATAGAATCCCTACAGTTTGGAAACAGGTTCTTTGCTCCAACAAGTCCATAACAACCCTCCGAAGAGTAACTGACCCAGACCCATTCCCCTATCCTATATTTACCCCTGACTAATGCATCTAGCCTACACAACCCTGAACACTATGGGCAATTTAGCATGGCCAATTCACCTAACCTGCACATCTTCTGGATAGTGGGAGGAAACCAAAGCAGACACGGGGAGAATGTGCAAATTCCACACAGACAGTCGCTCGAGGCTGGAATTGAACCCGGGCCCCTGGCATTGTGAGGCAGCAGTGCTAACCACTGACCCACCATGCCACCCTGTTTCTATAATAATGGTTCAGCTGCACCCATTGCTGCATTGGCTGTACGTTTTGTACAGGCTATTCTCACAGGATGCTAGCCGCAGAATTCCATTGCAATACAATCTGCAACCTCATGGCCTAGCATATAGCCCACCCCATTACCATCAACCTTGGGTCAATAAAGAGTCCAGGACCAGCACCAGGCTTACCTAAAAATAAGATGTCAACCGGGTGAGGGTTGAAAACAGGAATACTTGTTTGACTATCAGCATATGTGACAAGTGGAGCTAAGTGATCCCACAACCAATGGATCATGTCTAAGCTCTGCAATCTTGCCACATCAGGCATGAATTGTGATGGACAATTAACAACTCATTGGAGGTTGAGGCTCCACAAATATCTGCCTCCACAATGATGGGAAAACCCAGCACATCAGTAGAAAAGCAAGGTTAAAGCATTAATAGCAATCTTTAGCCAGAAGTGCTGGGTAGATGGTCTTGGCCTCCTCCAGTTGTACCCAGTATTACAGATGCCAATGTTCAGCCAGTTTGATTCACTCCATGTGATATGAAGTAACAGTTGAAGGCACTGGATACTGCAACGGTTATGGATCCTGACAATTCTGGCAATTGTGTACTGAAGTCTTGCATTCTTGAAGTTTCCGCATCCCTAAGCAAGGTGTTCCAGTAAAGCAGCAGTATTGGCATCTATCTTCCCTCCATAATAAGGTCAGAAGTGGGGATCTTTGCCAATTATCATACTATAATTAGCACTGTTTGTGGATCCTTGGGTACTGAAGCAGTCCATGTTCAAATACAATACGATCTGGACAATGTCCAGGTTTGGGCTGACAAGTGACAAGCAGCATTGGTGCCACACAACTGCCAGGCAATGACCATCTTAAATAAAACACAATGTAACCACTGCCCCATGACATTCAATGATGCTATCATCACTGAATCCCCCACTATCAATATCCTTGAGGTTTCCATTGATCAGAAGCTCAACTGGACTCATCACATACATGGTGGCCATAAGAGCAGGTCAAAGGCTAAGAATACTGCAGTGAATAACTCACATCCAGACTCCAAAAAGCCAGTCCATCATCTACAAGTCACAAGTCAGGAGTTTGATGAAATACTACCACTTGCCTGTTCCAACAACACTCAAGGAGCTCAACATCATCCAGGACAAATCAGCCCGCTTGATTGGTACAACATGCACAAACATCCACTCCCACCACCACTGATGCTCAGTAGCAGCAGTGTGTACTATCTACAAGATACACTGCAAAAATCACCAAAGATCCTTAAGATCGTGTCTTTTAAACCCGTGCCCACTCCATCTAGAAAGATAGGGGCAGCAGAAACATTGGAACAGCACCACCTGCAAATTCCCCTCCAAGCCACTCACTATACTGACTTGAATGATAATTTATGATTTAATGTCACTTGTACTCTACAATGAACAACACAGTAAAATACAGTGAAAAGCTTAAACTTTCGCCACAATCCAGTACCGTTCAAATACTTCAAGAATAAAAAGAAAAAGACAAAGCTGAAAGAAAGTTCATCTTCGTTCTGCCGCTTCTAATATGAGTCCCATGCCAGGCGACCAATGACACCTGCACCGCCACCTGCACCGGACCCAGTTGCCACTCTTCAGATTTGGAAATATATTACTGTGTCTTCACTGTCACTGGGTCAAAATTGTGGAATTCCCTCCCTAATGACATTGTAAGTCAACCTACAGAATGTGAACTGGAGCTGTTCAAGAAGGCAGATCACCACCATCTTCTCAAGGACAAATAGGAACAGACAATTAATGCTGGTCCAGCTGACAATGTCCATGTCTCATGAATGAATAAAAACAAACACAGGTATCAGTCCATGACCACCTTCAAATAGAGACAATCTAACCAGTGCTCCTTAACATCCAATGGCATTACCATCGCTGAATCACTACTATCAACATCCTTCGGGGTTACCACTGACCAGAAACTTCCACCATCCCGGACAAAGCAGCCCTGATTGGTGCCACATCCACAAACATCCATTCCCTCCACCACTGATGCTCAGTTGTAGTAGTGTGTACTATTGACAAAATGTACTGCAGAAATTCACCAAAGATTCTTAGACAGCACTTTCCACCTAGACGGACAAGGGCAGTAGACAGATGGGAACACTGCCACCAATAAGTTCCCCTCCAAGCAACTCACTATTTGATTTGAAATATATCACTGTTCCTTCTATGTTGCTGGGTCAAAATCCTGGAATTTCCTTCCTAATGGCATTGTGGATCTATATACAACCCAAGGACTGTAGCAGTTCAAGAAGGCACCACTCCCTATATTTTCTCTTATGCTCCCCGTCTCCCTCTTCTGACCCTCACCCTGTAGTCCCTGTCCTGCTCTCACTTACCTTTGTCCTGGAGTCACTTGGTGATCTTGGGCCTCAGGTGAGTGCAGATCTAGTACTCAGTAGCATCTGGCATATGTTCAGGAACTGAGGGCTATTCTCTGTTGGTTTGTCAATCACTGGGAAAGATCAACATTATGTTGACTAAATTTGTTCCTTAATATTTGGTCATGTTACATTGTTTTAGTGTTGCTGCAATTATTTTTTCAGCTGCATGTACTTTTGAGAATTTTTGGGAATATATCACATCAAGTCTTGCTTTGTAGTAACCATGGGAAAAAATGAGTGGAACTAAACACACCTATGTGTAACACTTTGGCAGGCTTAAAGTCAGCTTATGCTGGGTGTTCCAGATCTGAATGGCTTATTTTTATACAGTAACTTTGAAAACATGGCTGAAGTATATCAAGGTGGGCGGGGGGGACTTTGCATTGTTACTTAGTCAAACATTAACCCACCTTGCAGGTCCTTTTTTTTAAATGTGTTCACAGTCTCTGAGGATCATTAGCTGGCCCACATTTAGTGCCCATCTCTAATGTTCATGTGAAAGTGATGGTGAAGTGCTGTAAGTCCATGTGGTGTAGGTAAACCCACAATGCAGTTAGAAAGGAGTTCCAGGATTTTCATCCTGTGGCACTGAAAAAAGGTCAGAATTATGTGTGGGGAACTTGCAGGGGGTGGGTGTTCCCATGTAACTGTTGTCTTTGGCCTTCTAGATGGTAGAGCTCATGTATTTGGAAGGTGCGGTCAGAGGAGCCTTGTTGAGTTGCTGCAGTGTGTTTTATACATGATACACACTGCTGCTACTGAACAGTGATAGTGGAAGGAATGAATGTTGAAGGTGGTGCCATTTGAGTCAGTTGCTTTTGTCCTGGCTGGTTTTCCTCTGCCAGCTATTTTGTTCTAAACTGTTTACGTATGCAGAAATTCATTACCTGCAGTAATAAGGCCGCCAAACAATTACATGAAGACTCAAGTAAGCCAAACTAGTAGCTGAAATAAAAAGGAAAATAATATTAAGAAAAAGTCCATATGTAGTTTGAATACAAAGCTTTTATACAATCTTTTCCTGTCAAGTATTGTAACCCAGTTAATACTTTGAATTCTTGGACATTTTCTGACACTATCCTGATCTGCTAACTGTCAGCATCATTGCCATTATTCTCCACTGAAGTGATACATAGCTGTGATTATGATCTGTGTAATTGATTAGAGACACAATGAAGATGTTGGAACATTAGTCTCATATTGTTTGAACTCAGAAACATGCTTCACCTGTTTCAGGCAAGAATTTGTTGTGTAGACATCCTAATCCTACTGAAAAAAGGCAAGAATCATTAATTACGGAAGGGAACAGTCTCTAATCCTGTTCTTGGGTGCATTGATCATTAAATGCAACATGCCAATCTTTGCCCTGTCCCTTCAATTTGCTGTGAGTGAGATGCTCAATAAAACTGCAGGGAGAGCAAGTATTGCTACTGCTTCAGTTTTGGGAGAAATTTGGATATTTGAGTTATTCATATTCACAAATAAACACATTTTCTTTTCTGTCAGGTGAGATCAAGCTCGAGATGCCATCAATTGATCTTGATGCAGATTTTAACCAATTTGCTTTCGACCAAGTTATAATGGATAAACTAGAACAGAGTATAATGAACTGGCAGGTGCAAATTACTACTGCTATTGAAGAACAGCTGACAAAGATGCCTCAGGTGTCGTATACCTATTAGTAACATCCATTCTACCTTTTCCAGTGGAGATTTGTCTTGCTATACAGGGATCTCTTATGGAAATACAAAGCTTATATAATTTTATCTAAGATCTCATAAGACATTTCATGTAAACCATTTAATTCTTTAGTAAAAATAGT
This sequence comes from Chiloscyllium plagiosum, assembly GCF_037043375.1. NCBI lineage: Eukaryota > Metazoa > Chordata > Chondrichthyes > Orectolobiformes > Hemiscylliidae > Chiloscyllium > Chiloscyllium plagiosum. Next base: position 1,304,003 of record NW_028270162.1, on the reverse strand, counting down.
AAAATGTCACTATTATAGCCATTGTTCTCTAGGCTCAAACACTGGTAACTGAAATGCTTTATATTAGAAACTATTGGTGTTTGTATAAACATCTTCCATGAAATATTAAAATAAAACAAAGAACTGCAGATGCTGGCGATCTGAAACAAAAACAGACATTGTTGGAGAAATTCAGCAAGTCTGGCAGCATCTGTAGGAAGAAAGCAGAGTTAACATTTTGAGTCTAGTGTCTTGGCATCAGAGCAGTTCTGATGAAGTCATCGGACACGAAACATTAACTCAACTTTTTTTCTCACAGATGTTGCCAGATTTGCTGAATTTTCTCTAGTAATTTGTTTTTGTTCCTTTCTTTGTTTGGATTTCTGGTATTGATGCCATAATTTCATATTTTTTGTTGCCCTTCTAGCACTTTGCATTTTAAACTCTGTCTCTGCTATCCAGTTCTTTTAAAGTGATGCTCAACCTTGAACAGATTACCATGCTTCACCTTCCTACAAAATTGAAACCTTGTTTTCTCTACTACATTTATATTCTAATACCGAGCCTAATAAGAGGTTCACTGAGAGCAACTCTGAAATTATCAGTTTTATATCTCAACCCCTTTCCAAGACCTCTATTCTGTCTAGCCTGATGACAGAGGTTTTGTGTCATTTTTAGTGTCCGATTGGTTTATTTCCATTTCCCAAAGATTTCTTCCCCCGTTCCTTTCTATCCTTTTCCCTGGATTCTTAAAACAACAAATTATTTTGAATCTCTGCCTCAAATCAGATTACCTTCTTAAATATAGAACTTCCACCAGTATGAACACTCATCTCCTCATGAAAGTACTCTTTTACTTGGATAACCTCTTGATCCATTGTGTAATGATGTTATCCTTACTAAACCACCACTGCACTTCATTGTAGATACGAAGAACTATATGCAATTATGCAGTTACTGTTTGCTAATTTTACTATTTACTTACTAATTGGATACTTTGCTCTTGCAAGTGCTAACCCATTTGTTGTTTTTTGTTTCATTCTTCTTTACCTTAAATGTATCTTAAAGAATCCTCTCCATCTCTTGTATGGTATTCTGGTTCTCTGCTTGAACATGAAAATCCTTAGGCACGCACCTCACATATTTCCCTGGATATTTTATATATTCAGGGAATCCTACATCATCCATATAAACATGGATTTAGGTCATTTAGCTGTCATTCTGTTAGATTCTAGTTGGTCTGTACTTTCCTTTACTTGCCTCTCTATCATATTTCTTGTTATCCTCTATCACCAAAAGTCTAATACAGAACAAAAGCAGAGTACATCAGATGCTGAAGTCTAAAATAAAAACTAAAACATGCTTTCTGTGGAGAGAAACAGACTTAATGCTTCAGGACAAGGATCTTTCATCAGAACTCAAATCTGAAACATTTTTTATTAACCCATTTCATCCACAGTCTTTTGGGCTGCGAGTTCTGAATTTTTATATCCTTTGTAGAGAAACTATACTTTCCGATTTCATGCCTAAATGGTGTTGCTGTGTCATGGCCCTTTATTGTGGACTTCATTCCCAGTGGAAATAGTTTCTTTGTATCAACACTGTTTTATTTTCTGGTTGTCTTCTGATTCTATTGTTGCAATGTGTAGGTCGAACCCCTCGTAAGTAAAACCAAATATTCAGAAAAGCTCTCCTTGCCTTGTAATCTGTTAAACCTGTGAGTGAGTGAAAGAGAACTCCTAATTTCCACTATTTAAAGAAAAAAATAACACTTTATTTTTCTAACTGTAATAGTGAACATTAAACGAAACCATTAACAAATCCAAGCCTCCTTTTCTTAATTAATTACTATCTGATCCCAACTCAATAAAAATGCTTCAATATCGCAAGTATTAAACACTACATTAACTTAATTTCGCAAAGTCCATACAGATGGGCTTCTCCTCTCCCTTCAGCCTTCCTTCCTCTTCTTCACAACTCTGCTATCTTCTCCCTGGGTCGTCTTCCTTCGTTTTACTGTTTTTACAGGAAAAGATACCTTTTGATAGATAATGTCTTCCGAAATTTCTTTCAGAGGAAGATGTTAGATGGGCAGTTCGCTGTCTGGCTCTTTGGCAGTTGCTCTGACTAATTTTCCAAACGCCCTGGTTTTATGCCCCCCAACATTATTCCCTGTCATTGGTCCCATGTTGTCAATATAATAAATTCAAACTCAACTGGGTTTTAGTATCCTTGACATAATTTAAATTAATTGGTTAAATTTGAAGTGTTGTCAAAACAACAACTAAAAGTCACGTATCCATTTAACAGCCAATTGTCACATGTATCCATTTTGGAACAGCCTGTCTCTTAGCTGTTCTTCGTGAGTTTTGAGAAGATTTGTAGCTCAGGTTGAGGTTTTGCTTCTTAGCTGTTCTGCTCTGGAAGCTGAGGCTGTACTTTAAATTACTTTAAAATTTAGAAAACACTTTCTATCTTAAAGTGAACATACACTCTTTAGACTTTGTAACACCATATTTTAGAAATAATCACATTGTAGACTTGGAATGTTGACAGTATCTTTTGTTTAGTGTAGCTTGCCATGATGCAAACATAGAGAATGCACGAGAAATTCAGCAAGCCTGGTAACAGCTGTGGAGACAGAAACAGTATGATTCCATTTCTGAAGAAGAGCCTTATCTGACTTGAAGCGTTAACTCTGTTTCTATAAGGCCAGCAATTTCTTTGCCTATTTCATATTTCCAGCATCTGCAGTGTTTTGTTTTTATTGCCTGGTAAGAATACTAAGGTTGATGAACTATTAGACATCACCTGACTCTCTAGTGTAGCTGCACATGATCCCCTGAAGCACTTTAACACAATAATTGGTTCCTGACTAATTAGCTCCTGGTTCTCTATAGACAATGCAGCAACGTATAACAAGCAAAATTGAATAACTTGGTCATTTTAAGTTCATAATCAAATCACTCCTCATCCCTCGAAATTCAAGGAGATACAAATCAAAGAGATTAAGCGTGATCTCATACTTTAATTTTAAGCCTTGTGAGATACACTGAATCTGTGCAGCAACCCCTGCAAAGCCAGTATATCCATCTTAAGGTTTCCAGAACTGATCATTACTACAGGTAGAGTCTAACCAAGGCTCTGTACAGTTAAGCATAGCTTTCTAACTTCTGAATATCTGCTAATTCAGCAAAATACAAATGCCATTTGGGTATGTTTGTACTCTTCTTTCATTTTTAGACACTTTAAGGCTGAAATCAAAAATTCATTTTTCTTTTTCACAAAGTAATGTATGAGTCTACTCCTTAGGGTAATAGTCCGTTAGCAGAGATTGATTTCTGGCGTGAACGTAATGCTACCCTCAGTGCTCTCAGTGAACAGTTGAAACTGCCTGTGGTGAAGAAGATTGTTGACTTTGTGAGCAGAGTTGACCAAGGTTTAATCCAGAACCTCAATTTAATCATTACTGACCTCAACAAGTACCATGTGGAAGCTGCAGACAATGTCAGATTCCTTTCAACCCTTGAACGACATTTTAAGGTAATGACAATTTGATCATTTTTTTTAATTTAATAGATAAAACCAGTGACTGTTTTGAGGTGCTCCTCTCACCCGGTGGCTCAGTTGATAAATTATATTGATGAGCAAGAACAAGATTGTGTTGGGTCCACTTTTATTTCTAGTGCAGTGAGCATTGCACTGGGATAAAATTCTCTTCCATGGGCTAGGAAAGAAACTTTGTTTGAAGTTATGGAATCATTAATATTGTGAACCTATCTCACATGTTTAAGGTGAGAGGGGAGAGATACAAGAGTCCAGAAGGGCAATTTTTTTCACACAGAGGGTGGTGAGTGTCTGGGACAGGCAGACAGAGGCAGTGGTGGAAGGAAGTAAAATTTTGTCATTTAAGAAACATTTAGACAGATACATGGTTGTGATAGGTATGGAGGGGTATGGTGAAAGTGAACACTGCAGTTGCTGGAGATAAGCTATGGACCAAACACAGGCAAATGGGACTAGTTTAAATTGTGAAAACTGCATGGCATGGGCAAATTGGGCCCATTTCCATGCTGTAGACATCTATAACTCTGTGACTGTATCTGTTATTTTAGAGATGGTTGTGTTATCTGTTTTTGGTATTGTTGAATAAGAGGAAAAATATGATGGAGAACACAGAGGAAATCCTCCCTGTTGGAAATCACAGCAGATCAGGCAGAACCCATGGAGAGAGAGAGAGAAAGATAATGTTTTGAGTAGATAGCTCTTTGTCAGAGCTGATGTGAAGTATGGCGGGGATAGTGGGTATGGTGGCTCAGTGGTTAGCACTGCTGCCTCATAGCACCAGGCACCTGGTTTGATTCCAGCCTCGGGTGACTGACTGTGTGGACTTTACACATTCTTCTGCTATCTGCAGGCAATAAACAAAGAAAGAGCTAATGCCTGTAAAAATGGTATGGCAATTACCATGTGGGTTTTGGTAATCATGTCAATTGGTTGAACCAGCTCAGTCAGGTAGCCTTGAGGAGGTGTTTATGTAGTGTATCTGTGATAATTTTCTTGAATATTATGTAATAGAACCAACGAGGGAGTAAGCTATCCTCGATCTGGTCTTGTGTAATGAGACAGGAATAAATAATGACCTGATAGGTAGGGATCCTCTTGGAAGGAACGATCACTGTATGGTTGAATGTAGAGTGTGAAGATAAAATCCAATACCAGGGTCCTGTGCTTGAACAAGGGAGACTATAATGGGATGAAGGAGGAATTGGCTAAAGTGGACTGGAAGCAAAGACCTTTTGGTGGGACAATTGACGAACAGGGGAGGACTTTGAAAACTATTTTACAAAGTGCTCAACAAAAGTACCCATCCCACTCTGCGTTTTGGAGAGACCATTCCCTCCACGACTCCCTTGTCAGATCCACACTCCCCACCAGCCCACTCCCGGGACCTCCCCCTGCCACCACAAGAATTGGAAAACCTGTGCCCACACCTCCCCAGTCACCTCCGTCCAAGGCCCCAAAGGATCCTTTCACATCTGTCAGAAATTTACCTGTACTTCCACACACGTCATCTACTATATCCATTGCACCCGATGTGGTCTCCTCTACATTGGGGAGACAGGACACTAACTTATTTCTGAGAACATCTCTGGGACACCTGCACCAACCAACCCCACCGTCCCATGGCTGAACACTTTAAGTCCCCCTCCCACTTCACCAAGAAAATGCGGGTCTTGGGCCTCCTCCATGGCCAAACCCTAACCACCTGATGCCTGGAGAAAGAATGCCTCATTTTCTGCCTTGGGACCTTGCAACCACATGGGATTAATGTAGATTTCACCAGTTTCCTCATGTCCCCTCCCCCCATCTTATCTCAGTCCCAAGCCTCCAACTCAGCACTGCCCTCTTGACCTGTCCATCTTTGTTCCCACCTATCCATTCCACCCTCCTCTCTGATCTATCACATTCCCCCACCCCCACCTTCATCTATCTATCACATTTCCAGTTACTTCCCCCCCAGCCACACCCCCATCCCATTTATCTCATTGCCTCTTGGACCATAAGCCTCATTCCTGATGAAGGGTTTATGCCCGAAACATTGATTCTCCTTGTCGGATGCTGCCTGACCTGCTGTACTTTTCCAGCACCACACTTTTGACTCTGATCTCCAGCATCTACAATCCTCACTTTCTCCCATAGAGATGAAGATAGGTGAGTACCTGAAAACAATCAATATCATGAAAGAGGTAGTGTTGGGCAAGCTAATTGAGCTAAGGATAAGCAAGTCTCTTGGCCCTGATGGAATGCATCCCAGGGTACTAAAAGAGATGGTGAGAGAAATAGCAAGTGCACTTGTGGTAATTTTCCAAAACTCCCTGGACTCTGGGGCAGTCCCAGAAGATTGGAAAACAGCAAATGTAACACCACTGTTTAAAAAGGGCGGTTAGCTTAACTCCTGGAGCGGGAAAGATGCTTCGGTCTGTTATCAAGGAAGAATTAGCAAGGCATCTAGATAGAAATTATCCCACTGGGCAGATGCACTTTGGGTTCATGAAGGGCAGGTCATGCTTAACTAATCTTTTGGAATTCTATGAAGACATTACAAACACGGTGGACAACGGGAACCCAATAGATGTGGTGTACCTAGATTTCCAAAAGGTCTTCAACAAAGTGCCACGCAAAAGGTTGCTACATATGATAAAGATGCTTGGCATTATGGGTAAAATATCAGCATGGATAGAGGATTGGTTGACTAACAGGGAGTAAAGAGTGGGGATAAATGTGTGCTATTCTGGTGGGAAATCAGTAACTAGTGGTTTTCCTGAGGGATCAGTGTTGAGACTGCAATTATTCACAATTTACATGGATGATGTGGAATTGGGGACCACATGTAATGTATCAAAGTTTGCAGATGACACTCAGATGAGTGGCAGGGCAAAGTATGCTGAGGACTGCGAAACTTTGCAGAGGAACATAGATACTTTAAGTGAGTGGGCAAAGGTGAAATCATGCACCTTGGTAGGAGTAACAGTTAAAAACAATTATTACTTAGAGTCATAGTCATAGAGATGTACAGCATGGAAACAGACCCCCTTCGGTCCAACCCATCCATGCCGGCCAGATATCCCAACCCAATCTAGTCCCATCTGCCAGGACCCAGCTCATATCCCTCCAAACCCTTCCCATTCATATACCCATCCAAATGCCTCTTAAATGTTGCCATTGTACCAGCCTCCACCACATCCTCTGGCAGCTCATTCCATACACGTACCTCTGCGTGAAAAAGTTGCCCCTTAGGTCTCTTTTATATCTTTCCCCTCTCACCCTAAACCTATGCCCTCTAGTTCTGGACTCCCCGACCCCAGGGAAAAAGCTTTGTCTATTTATTCTATCCATGCCCCTCATAATTTTGTAAACCTCTATAAGGTCACTCCTTAGCCTCCGACACTCCGAGAAAACAGCCCCAGCCTGTTCAGCCTCTCCCTGTAGCTCAAATCTTCCAACCCTGGCAACATCCTTGTAAGTCTTTTCTGAACCCTTTCAAGTTTCACATCTTTCCGATAGGAAGGAGACCAGAATTGCACTCAATATTCCAACAGTGGCCTAACCAATGTCCTGTACAGCCACAACATGACCTCCCAACTCCTGTACTCAATACTCTGACCGATAAAGGAAAGCATACCAAACGCCTTCTTCACTATCCTATCTACCTGCGACTTCACTTTCAAGGAGCTATGAACCTGCACTCCAAGGTCTCTTTGTTCAGCAGCATTCCCTAGGACCTTACCATTAAGTGTATAAATCCTGCTAAGATTTGCTTTCCCAAAATGCAGCACTGCGCATTTATCTGAATTAAACTCCATCTGCCACTTGTCAGCCCATTGGCCCATCTGGTCCAGATCCTGTTGTAATCTGAGGTAACCCTCTTCGCTGTCCACTACACCTCCAATTTTGGTGTCACCTGCAAACTTACTAACTGTACCTTTTATGCTGACATCCAAATCATTTATGTAAATGACAAAAAGTAGAGGACCCAGCACTGATCCTTGTGGCACTCCACTGGTCAAAGGCCTCCAGTCTGAAAAACAACCCTCCACCACCACCCTCTGTCTTCTACCTTTGAGCCAGTTCTGTATCCAAATGGCTAGTTCTCCCTGTATTCCATGAGATCTAACCTTGCTAATCAGTCTCCCATTGAATTGTAAAAGGTTGCAGCATGTCGCTATATAGAGGGACCTGGGTGTCCTTGTGCATGAGTCACAGAGGGTTGATTTGCAGGTGCAACAAGTAATTAGGAAGTCAAATGGATTTTTGTCCTTCATTGCTAAAGGGATTGAGTTGAAAAGCAGAGAGGTTATGTTGCAGATGTACAGAGTGCTGGTGAGGTCACACCTGGAGTACTGTGTGCAGTTTTGGTTTCCTTACTTGAAAAACAAATACTGGCACTGGAGGGGGTGCAGAGGAGGTTCACTAAGTTGATTCTGGAGTTGAGGGGTTGTGGAGAGACTGAGTAGACTGGGATTATAATCACTGGAATTTGGTAGAATGAGGGCGGATATTATGGAAATATAAAATTATGAAGGCAATAGATAAGATAGACATAGAGAGAATGTTTCCACTGGCAGGTGAAACTAGGATAAGAAGGCATAGGCTCAAAATTAGCAGGAGCAGATTTAGGACTGAATTGAGAAGGAACTTCTCTATCCAGAGGGTTGGCAATCCATGAAATTCCCTGTCCAGTGAGGTAGTTGACATTACTTCAGTAATGTTTTTAAAGCTAAGATAGATTTTTTTTAACAATAAAGGAATTAAGGCTTATGGTGAGAGGGTGGGTAATTGGAACTGAGGCCACAAAAGATCAGCCATGATCTTATTGAATGGCGGAGCAGGCTTAAAGGGCCAAACTAGTTGCTCCTAGTTCTTATGATCTTATGTTATCTACATTGGTTTCTTCCCACAGTCCAAAGATGTGCAGGTTAGGTGGATTGGCCATGCTAAATTGCCCATTATGGCCAGGGATGTGAAGAGTCATAGAGTCCGACAAGACAGAGACAGTCCCATTGGCCCAAACTGGTCCATGCCGACCAAACTGTTCATCCATGCTAACTCCATTTCCAATGCACTTGGGCCATATCCTTCTAAACCTTTCCTATCCATGTATTTGTCCAGATGCCTTTTAAATGTTGAGGTGTTTGATAAGGTTCCCCATGGTAGACTCATTCAGAAAGTAAAGAGGCATACGATACAGGGAAATTTGGCTGTCTGGATTCAGAATTGGCTGGCGCATAGAAGACAGAGGGTGGTAGATAGAAAGTATTCAGCCAGGAGTTTGGTGACCAATGGTGTTCCACAGAAATCTGTTTTGGAACCTCTGCTGTTTATGCTCTCTATAAATGACTTGGATGAGGAAATGCAAGAGTGGGTTGATAAGTTTGCCGATGATACAAATGTTGATGGAGTTGTGTATAGTGTGGGAGGGCTGCTGTAGGTTGCAACGGGACATTGACAGGATACAGAACTGGGCTGTTAAGTAGCAGATGGAAAAGTATGAACTGATTCATTTTGGAATGCAGAGTTCAGGGTTAAAGGCAGGATTCTTGATAATGTGGAGGAACAGAAGGATCTTGGGGTCCATATCCATAGATCCCTCAAAGTTGCCACTAAAGTTGATAAGTTGTGAAGAAGTGATGGTGTGATAGCTTTCATTAGCAGGGGGATTGAATTTAGGAGCCGTGGGGTTATGCTGCAGCTCTATAGAGTCCTGTTTAGTCTGGTTGCCTCATTTTAGGAAGGATGTGGAAGCTTTAGAGAGGGTGCAGAGGAGATTTACCAGGATGCTGCCTGGACTGGAGGGCATGTCTTATGAAGAAAGGTTGAGAGAGCTAAAGCTTTTCTCATTGGAGCAAAGAAAAGTGAAAAGCGACTTGATAAAGATGTACAAGATGATGAGAGGCATAGATGGAGTTAATAGTCAGAGACTTTTTCCCAGAGCAGAAATATCTATCGCAACGGGGCATAATTTTAAGGTGATTGGAGGAAGTTTTAGGGAAGATGCCAGAAGTTGGTTCTTTACACAGAGTGGTGGGTGCGTGGAATGCACTGCCAGGAGTGGTAGTCGAATCAGATATATTAGGGACATTTAAGCAATTCTTGGATAGGCACATGGATGATAATAAAATGAAGGGTATGTAGGTTAGTTTGATCTTAGAGTAGGATTAAAAAGTCAGCACGACATCAAGGGTCTGTTCTATGTTCTATTTTTGCTTCTGCTGGCAGCTCATTCTGTATGCATGCCACCCTCTGTGTAAAAAAAGTTGCCCCTCAGGTTCCTTTTACTCTTTCCCTTCAAACTTTAAAGTGATACACTTTCGTCCTCGATTCCTCACCCCAGGAAAACAGACTGAGAGCATTCACCCTATCTATGCCTCTCATGATCTCATACACTTTCATAGGATCCTCCCAGAGTGTCCTATGCTCTAAAGAAAAAAGTCCTACCTTATCTAACCTCTCCCTATAATTCAGACTGTTGAGCCCTGGCAACATGCTTGTAAATTTCTTCTGCACTCTTTCCAGTTTGATAACACCTTTCCTGTAGAAAGGTGACCAAAACTGAACACAATACTCCAAATGAGGCCTCACCAATGTCCTGTACAACTGCAACATAACTTCTCAGCTTCTATGCTCAGTGCCCTGACTGACGAAGGCCAGTGTGCCAAAAGCCTTCTTCACTGTCCTGTCTACCTGTGACTCCACTTTCAGAGTAGCTGAACTCCAAGGTCCATATATTCCACAACACTCCTTAAGGTCCTACCATTCACCATGAAAATCCTACCTTGATTTGACTTTCCAAAATGAAAGACTTATCTATATTAAACTCCATTTGCCATTTCTCAGCCCACTTCCCTAGCTGATCAAGGTCCTGCTGCAATTTCTGATATATTTCCTCACTGTTCACAATACTGCCTATTTTAGTGTCATCTGCAAACTTACTAATCATGCCTTGTACGTTCTCATCCAAATCATTAATATAGATAACAAACAGCAATCGGCCCAGCAATGACCCCGAGGTACTCCATTAATCACAGGCCTGCAGTCGGACTAGCATCCTTCCAATATTACCCTCTACTTCCTACCATCAAGCCAATTTTTGTATCCAATTTGCCAGCTCCCCCTGGATTCCATGTGATTTAACCTTCCAGAACAGCCTACCATGTGGAACCTTGCTGAAATCCATTTAGACTCTACCGCACTCCCTTATCAATCTTTCTGGTCACTTCTTCAAAGAACTCTAACAAATTTGTGAGGCATGATGTCTCACTCACAAAGCCATGCTGACAACTCCTAATAAAGCCCTGTCTTTCCAAATGCATGTATATATCATCTCTCAGAATCTTCTCAAGTGACTTACCCACCACAGATATTAGGCTTACTGGTCTATAGTTCCCGGGTTTTTCTTTGCATTCCTTCTTCAATAAGGACGCAACATTAGATAGTCTTCTGGGACCTCACCTGTGTCTAATGGTGATGCAAAAATCTGAGCCAGAGCCCCTGCAATTTTTCCTCTAGCCTCTTGCAATGTTGTGGATATATCTGGTCAGGACCAGGAGATTTATCCACCTTTATACATTCTAATAGGTCCAACACTCCTTTACCGTGATATGGACTGTCCCCAAGATATGACCACTAACTTCCCCAAGTTCTCAAGTTTTTATGTCTTTTTCCATGGTGAACACAGAGGAGAAATATTCATTAAGGACTTCTGCCATCTCTTGCAGTTCCACACATACATGTCTGTTATTGCCCTATTCTCTCTAGTTATTATTTTTCCACTAATATAGTTTAGGTGGATTAGTCATGGGAAATGTAGGGATAGGGTAGAGGAGGTGAGTCTGGGTGGAATGCTCTTCGCTGAGTCAGTGTGAGTTGATACATTGTGGAGCTGGAAAAAGCACAGCAGGTCAGGCAATATCTGAGGAGCAGGGGAATTGATGGTTCAGATTGGGACCTTTCATCAAGACTCCCCATCTAGGTTCGAAAAAACACTATCTTCAGAGAGTTAATGTGGACTTGCTAGGCGGAATTGTCCATTTCCACACTGGAAGGATTCAAAAAAAGAAGTTATGGCGGGAAGTGGGTGGCTGAAGTGCAGATTAAGTGGTCAGAGTGTGAAAATGGCAGAACAATAGTGTGTTGAACTGCAAGACAGGAAAGAACAGATGGTGCTATTGGAGTGGGCAGAGGGGAGAAAGGATGTGGTGACAGAAAATGTACAAGTAAAGCTAAGGAAGGGAAGAAATGGGAGTGAGTCTGCAATCTTGTATGTTCTCCTGGTATGACAAATAGCCTTTGGTTTAATGTCTGATGAGCAGACAGCACCGTTGACAAAACAAATACTGGATTAAAAAAATGTGATTTTCCCACAGCAAATTTTATTGATTGTTTGATTATATTTTCATCTCAAATTTTAAATGCTTTCTGGCTGTCTATACCTCTTTCTTCATCATTCCTATCATTTGTTTTCCAAATGCTCTTTTGAGGATGTTTGAATCACAAAACCCTTTTTTTTAAAGTTGCATTCTCGGGTTAGCTGTTAACAATGGTGACAGCTGGACAATATGTTGTCATATTGTCTAGTTATCACCATTGTTAACAGCTAACCCGAGAATGCAACTTTAAAAAAAAGTGTTTTGTGATTTACACATGAAAGAAGTGAAACTATCACTGTATTCTAACAGATGAAAGGCTTAACAGACAATCAATTCTTCAATGTATAATTTCAGTTACATCACACTGCAAATTTTTGCTATAAATTCTGTGTTACGATCGAGCCCTCCACAATCACCTGATGAAGGAGCGTCGCTCCGAAAGCTAGTGCTTCCAATTAAACCTGTTGGACTATAACCTGGTGTTGTGTGATTTTTAACTTATTATATTATACAAAATAACTTGTTTTCCAATGATGCTCTTTCTGCTTTTGATTCACTGATATTCTTTGTTACCTTAAACAAGACTGCTGAGCAGGTCTCATGTTAACACTGTTTATGTTTATATCTGACATTTATTTACACTTATTAGAACCTAGCACATGGATCAAGATTTCAAGTTGTTATGGATACAATTCCTTCGATGATGAATGCCTTGAGGATGGTTTGGATTATTTCTCGCCACTACAACAAGGATGAGCGAATGGTGCCCCTTATGGAAAGGATTGCATGGGAAATTTCACAAAGAGTCCGTAAAGTAATCAATGTACGGACAATTTTCCAGTAAGTATCTTCAATATTATTCAGAATTCTATGAATGTGTGGAAATACGTATACCTGTTAGTATCTGGTGTAAAAGTTGCTGTTGGGGTGACTCTTTTACTTGGATTACCTTAGGTTCTTTATACCACAACAATAGCAATTTGCATTTATGTAGCCTCTTTAAGATGGAAGATTATCTCAAAGTGCTTCACAGAGGCATAAGAAGATAAAAGTAGATCACAAACCAGGAAGGAAATATTGGAAAAGCTGAATCAAAGTTTGGTCATAGAAGCAGATTTTACTGAAGTTCTAAGAGTTATAGAGTGAGAGGCAAAGGACTATAGAAGGTGAATTTCGGAGAATATGGCAAACTAGCTAAAGGCGCGATCATCAGTAATGAACAGAGAGCATTGAAAAATTGCTGTACTATTGCAACATACTCTTTAGTTTCTTTTTAGATTACCTTGCTGTTTGTTTTGAATTAGTGGAATAGGTGCAATTTTTTTTATATACAATCCCTACAGTGTGGAAACAGGCCCTTTGGCCCAACAAGTCCACCCAAACCCATTCCCCATTACTCTATATTTACTCCTGACTAATGCACCTAACCCACACATCCCTGAACACTATAAGCAATTTAGCATGGCCAACTCCCCTAATCTACACATCTTTGGATTGTGGGAGAAAACTGGAGCACCCGGAGGAAACCCCACGCAGACTTGAGGAGAATGTGCAAATTCCATAGAGACACTTGCCTAAAGCTGCAATTGAACCCGGGTCCTGGTGCTGTGAGTCAGCAGTGCTAACCACTGAGCCACTGTGCCGCCCTGGTTTTTATGGTTGCTACTGGAGAGAATTGTGGGGTGTTCCCATGAACTTGTATTTAAGTGAATTATGTAGCAACCTAGTTGAAAATTGTCAAAATAATGAGAATGAACAAGTTTCAAAGTTAAACTAAGCAAGGATTTCAACTCATGCCTCTTGACCAATAAATGGTACAATAAGAACAGAAGTACCGAGATGAGAATGCTCTCACTGAGTGGCAAATTGGTCTGGGAATGGTGCATGGTAAAATGGGAGAGAAATTGGACGTGAGGAAGGCTATAGGGGGGCCAGGTATGTAATCCATGAGGTGAATTTGGTAAGGCACGGGGAGACATTGCGGCAGCAAATCTTCCAAAAACCTTGTGCAACTCGGACCTATCCAAAAAAAATACAAGGTTTAGCCCAGAGTTCATGATTCACAACATAGGTAAATTCCAGTGAGAAAAGAGGTTATCGAGCCACAGTTAATAGATAAAATTAAGCTTAGTATCAAGTTAAAAGAAAAAAATATATAATGTGGCAACAATTCCGGCTAAATCAGAGGATTTGGAATGTTTTAATTACCAATACATTTTAAAGAAGGAGTAAGTTAAACATAACGCACGTAATATGAAAACAGACGTTAAGAGCTTCTTTATATATGTCTAGAAAGGAAATGAGAGTTCAGAATGAACATAGGCCCCTTAGAGAATGGGGAAATAATAATGGGAAAGCAGGAAATGGCAGAGGAGTTGAGTAAATACTTTGTGGTAGAGGACCCTAACAGCATTCCAAAAATAGTAAAAAATCAAGGGGCCCAAATAGGGCAGGATATAAACACAATAACTATCACTAAAGAAAAGTACAGTACTAGGAAAACTAATGTAGCTAAAGATGGATAAGTCTCTGAATCTGATAAATTGTATCGTGGGCTATTAAAGGAAATAGCTACAGGGATAGTGAATTCATTGATTTTAACTTGAAAGAATCCTTAGCTTCTGGAAAAGCCCCAGAGAGCTGAAAAGTGGGCAGTGGGATACCTTTATTTAGATAGGGACAGTGACAAAAAATGGGTAACTATAGGCCAGGTATTTAACATGTGTCATAGGGGAAATGTTAGGATGTAAAGAGCAGAGCATTTGAAAATACACAATGTGAATTCAGGATTGGGTAACTAATAGAAGACAGTTCTGAGGAAGAGTGACCGGACTCATAAGATACCGGAGCAGAAATTAGGCCATTCAGCCCATCGGGTCTGCTCTTCAGGTCAATCATGGCTGATAAGTTTCTCAACCCCTTCTCTTGCATTCTTTCTGTAATCCCTGATCCCCTTGATACTCAAGAACCTATCCATCTCAATCTTAATTATACTCAATGATCTGACCGCCACAGCCTTCTGTGGCAACGAGTTCCATAGATTTACCACTCTCTGACTGAAGAGGTTTCTCCTTATTTCAATTCTAAAAGGTCTTCCCTTTACTCTAAGGCTGTGCCCTCGGTCCTCGTCGCTTCTACCGATGGAAACATCTTCCCAACATTTACTCTGTCTAGGCCATTCAGTATTCTGTGTGGAGAAAGTGAGGTCTGCAGATGCTGGAGATCAGAGCTGGAAATGTGTTGCTGGAAAAGCGCAGCAGGTCAGGCAGCATCCAGGGAACAGGAGAATCGACGTTTCGGGCATAAGCCCTTCTTCAGGAATGGGGAAAGTTTGTCCAGCAGGCTAAGATAAAAGGTAGGGAGGAGGGACTTGGGGGAGGGGCGTCGGAAATGTGATAGGTGGAAAGAGGTCAAGGTGAGGGTGATAGGTCAGACTGGGGTGGGGGCGGAGAGGTCGGGAAGAAGATCTCAGGTTAGGAAGGCGGTGCTGAATTTGATGGATTTGACTGAGACAGGGTGGGGGGAGGGGAAATGAGGAAACTGGTGAAATCCGAGTTCATCCCTTGTGGTTGGAGGGTTCCTAGCCGGAAGATGAGGCGTTCTTCCTCCAACCGTCGTTTTGTTGTGGTCTGACGATGGAGGAGTCCAAAGACCTGCATATCCTTAGTGGAGTGGGAGGGGGAATTGAAATGTTGAGCTACAGGGTGGTTGGGTTGGTTGGTCCGGGTGTCCCAGAGGTGTTCTCTGAAACGCTCCGCAAGTAGCTGGCCTGTCTCCCCAATATAGAGGAGGCCACATCGGGTGCAGAGGATGCAATAGATGATATGTGTGAAGGTGCAGGTGAATCTGTGGCGGATATGGAAGTTTCCTTTGGGGCCTTGGAGGGAGGTGAGGGGGGAGGTGTGGGCGCAAGTCTTGCACCTCCTGCGGTTGCAGGGGAAGGTGCCGGGAGTGGAGGTTGGGTTGGTGGGGGGTGTGGATCTGACGAGGGAGTCACGGAGGGAGTGGTCTTTACGGAATGCTGATAGGGGAGGGGAGGGAACACACATATCATCTATTGCATCCTCTGCACCCGATGTGGCCTCCTCTATATTGGGGAGACAGGCCGGCTACTTGCGGAGCGTTTCAGAGAACACCTCTGGGACACCCGGACCAACCAACCCAACCACCCTGTAGCTCAACATTTCAATTCCCCCTCCCACTCCACCAAGGATATGCAGGTCTTTGGACTCCTCCATCGTCAGACCACAACAAAACGACGGTTGGAGGAAGAACGCCTCATCTTCCGGCTAGGAACCCTCCAACCACAAGGGATGAACTCGGATTTCACCAGTTTCCTCATTTCCCCTCCCCATCACCCTGTCTCAGTCAAATCCATCAAATTCAGCACCGCCTTCCTAACCTGAGATCTTCTTCCCGACCTCTCCGCCCCCACCCCAGTCTGACCTATCACCCTCACCTTGACCTCTTTCCACCTATCACATTTCCGACGCCCCTCCCCCAAGTCCCTCCTCCCTACCTTTTATCTTAGCCTGCTGGACAAACTTTCCCCATTCCTGAAGAAGGGCTTATGCCCGAAACGTCGATTCTCCTGTTCCCTGGATGCTGCCTGACCTGCTGCGCTTTTCCGGCAACACATTTCCAGCAGTATTCTGTGTGTCTCAGTTAAATCCCCTCCATCCTTCAAACCTCCATCGAATATAAATTCAGAATCCTCAAACGTAGCTCATATGTTAAGTTTTTCATTTGTGGAACTATTCTCGAGAACCTCCTCTGAGCACGATCCAAGGCTAGTACATCCTTCCTGAGATATGGGCCCCAAAACTGCACACACTGCTTCAAAACTGGCCAGAGCCTTATAGATCCTCAGAAGTACATCCCTGCTTTTATCTTCAGGTCCTCTCAAACTGAATGCCAGATATTGGGGAGGGGGGGAAGGTTTCTATATGGAGGAAAGATTGAGTAGCATGGGTCTGTAATCATTGGAGCTTAGAAAATTGAGAGGTGACCTCTCATATAAGGTATTTAACAGTCTAAATATGGAGAGATTGTTTCTGCTTGTGGGACAGTGTGGGAGCAGAGAGCATAATCTCAGAGTGAGGGAGTTTCATTTTTAAGATAGTGTTATGGACCAGACCAAACCCCCTTAAATATATCAGAGAGATAGCTGAGATCATAACCTTTATCTTATTTAAAGGCTTTGTACAGTGGTGTTCCTGATGTAATCTAATTGGTTACACTACTTAGTTTTAAGCAAAACACATTTTATCCTTACACCCAATTAAAATGCAAACATAAGAAAGATGAAACAAAAACAGAAAATGCTGGAAAAGCTCAGCAAGTCTAGTGGCATCTGTGGAGAGAAATCAGAGTTAAAGCTTTGGACCCAGTGACCCATCCACAGTTCTTTTGGTTTGTATTAAAAAAAATCAATAGAGTTCCAATAACTCTACTGGAAAACTTAACAGAAAAATAAATTACTTAACTACTAACAGTTCCAATATAGTAACATCCCATAAATGCATCCTTGGCAAAGGCAAATTGGTAAAATAGATTGTCTCCCATGTAATGTTCCTCCAGTCCAGAAGGAAAGAACATCAAGAGAAAACTCGGGCAGAGAGAAAGAACTCAAATGTTATACTATAGCAGGAAGAGATATATGGCAGCTACAAAACAGTTTCAAATATCTCAGCTATGACTGAAAACTAAACTAAAACTCTGGTTCTGTGAAAGCCTGACTCCTCCCATTCATGCTGTTTCTATAGTTCCAACTTTAAATAAAGACCTCAAGGCCTCACAAGCTGTTTACTTTATTGGCTTGGAACAGACTGCTCTTTGCCTTGTCTCAATCTTTCTTCATAAAAGAAAAACCAGGACAAAAATACACCTTTTAAAGCCAAAGTATTGTCAACAGAGACAACAGAGATGAGGAGGAGTTTTCTCTCTGAGTTAAAAAAAAATCACACACCAGGTTATAGTCCAACAGGTTTATTTGGAAGCACTAGCATTTGGAGCGCTGCTCCTTCATCACGTGGTTGTACCCAAATAAACCTGTTGGACTATAACCTGGTGTTGTGTGATTTTTAACTTTGTCCACCCCAGTCCAACACTGGCACATCCAAATCATGTCTCTCTCAGACGGTAGTGGAACTGTGGAACTTTTTGCTGTAGAGACATGTAAAGGCTGGGTCATGAAAAAATATTCATGGCTATGATCAGGGAATCAGTTATGGGCAAAAGGCAGGTAGGTGGTGTAGAGAGGATTATCAGATCAGTCATAATCATTGAGTGACAGAGCAGACTCAGTGGGATGAATGGCGTATTTCTAATCGTAAATCTCATTGTCTTATGGCTTTACAGTCTCTATAGTCCTGGTTGGGTGTAACACTCACATAAATAACAGCTAGTAGTGTTAAGGTATTCTTCCCTTTCCTTTGTAACCTGATCAAGACCAACATCTTTATTTAAAAGGAGGAACTCAGCTTCTGCAAGACAAAGTGTTTCAGAAGCCAAACGCACACTTCAAGTATGGAAGGACTCATACTTTGATATCCGTGCTAAAATTGAAGCTTCTGGAAGAGATCAGCGATGGGAATTTGATCGAAAAAGACTATTTGAGAATACAGATTACATGATTAACATCTGTCAAAATATTTATGAAATCTTACAGGTATGCAAGTGAAAGAAAAGTGTCTTCTTATGTTCTGATTTAGGTGAAATTGTTTTGGTTTTTAAGGAATATCCTTTTTTGAAAATATTATTGTTATTTAGAGTCTGAGAGTTATAGAACTGTACAGCACGGAAACAGACCCTTCATCCAACACGTCCATGCCGACCAGATATCCTAAATTAATCTCGACCCATTTGTCAGCATTTGGTCCATATCCTTCTAAACCCTTCCTATTCATATAGCCATCCAGATGCCTTTTAATATTGTAATTGTACCAGCCTCCACCACTTCCTCTGGCAACTCGTTCCATGTATGTGCCACTATCTGTGTGAAAACGTTTCTCCTTAGGTTTCTTTTAAATCTTGCCCCTCTCACCTTAAACCTATGTCCCCTAGTTTTGGACTCCCCCATCCTAGGGAAGAGACTTTGTCTATTTATCCTATCCATGCCCCTCATGATTTTATAAACCTCTATAAGGTCACCCCTAAGCCTCTGATGCTCCAAGGAAAATAGACACAGCCTATTCAGCCTCTCTCTACAGCTCAAACCCTCCCACCCTGGCAGTAGTTTAGTGGGTGATTACAATACCTACTGGTCAACTCTTTTTGGTCGAGAGCATGATGTAGTGTGGTCTTTTCTTTCCTGATTTGTTCATGGAATGTGAACATAAGAACTAGGAGCAGGAGTAAGCTGTCTGGCCCTTCGAGCCTGCTCCACCATTCAATAAGATCATGGCTGACCTTTTTGTGGACTCAGATCCACTCTCCCGCGCTTTCACCGTCTCCCGTATTTCCTTTATTGCTAAAGAAAAATCTACCTTAGCTTTAAAAGCATTTACTGAAGTAGCGTCAACTACTTCACTGGGCAAGGAGTTCCATAGATTAACAACCCTCTCAGTAAAGAAGTTCCTTCTCAATTCAGTCCAAAATCTGCTCCCTCTAATTTTGAGGCTATGCCCTCTTGTCCTAACTTCACCTGCCAGTGGAAACATCCTCTCAACTTCTATCTTATCTATTCTCTTAACAAGTTTATATGTTTCTATAACATCCCCTGAATTGCAATTAATATAATCCCAGTCTACTCGGTCTCTCCTCATAAGCCAACCCTCTCAACTCCAGAATAAACCTAGTGAACCTCCTCTGCACTCCCTCCAGCGCCAGTACATCCTTTCTGAAATATTTATGACTCGCCCATCCAAATTGTCCAGAGGGCAGCTGAGAGTAATGTGAGTCTGGAGTCACATGTAGGCCAGGTAAAGTTGGCAGATTTCTTCCCTAGAGGACATTAGTGAACTACATTTTGCCAGAGCGGCGAGGAGAAAAGGAGTGGTGAAGCGAGGGCTGCCGGGAAGGGTGAGTTTACCCACATTAAAAGGGACTTACCTCGGGAGTTGGGCCTCCATTTGCTGAGAGGTGCGAGGGAGGAGCGAAGGACTTCTGGGAAGTCATATATTTGTGTGGTTGCGTTACCTGAAACACTACTCGGGTAGTGTCTCCCACCCATCCCCCTCTAACCAAAAAAAAAGGTTCTGTGCACCAGATTGGGAAGGTAACAAATTTATTTTTTATTACTTATTTTTCAACAGTCTCTTTGGGAATTTAGAATAGTGCGAATGGAGGTTAGGGCAGTTGAATGTTCCTCCTGCAGAATGTGGGAGGTAAGGGTCACCACTAGTGTCCCTGCTGACTACATCTGTGGGAAGTGCACCCAACTCCAGTTCCTCGAAAACCGCGATAGGGAGCTGGAGCTGGATGAACTTCGGGAGGCAGAGGGGGTTATTGAGAGGAGTTACAGGGAGGTAGTCACTCCCCAGGTACAAGAAAAAGGCAGATGGGTTACAATCAGGGGACGGAAAGGGAACCGACGGGCAGTGCAGGGATCCCCTGTGGCCATTCCCCTCAACAATAAATATACTATTTTGGATACTGTTGGGGAGGACAACTTACTAGGGGAAAGCAGTATGGCACAAGGCTCTGGCACAGAGTCTGTCCCTGCTGCTCAGAAAGGATGGAGAAAGAGGAGCAGAGCATTAGTCATTGGGGACTCCATAGTTAGGGGGACAGATTGGAGGTTCTGTGGGGACGAGAGAGACTCACAGTTGGTGTGTTGCCTCCCAGGTGCCTGGGTTCGTGATGTCTCTGATCGTGTTTTTGGGATCCTTAAGGGGGAGGGGGAGCAGTCCCAAGTTGTGGTCCACATAGGCACCAACGACATAGGTAGGAAGAGAGATGGGGATTCAAGGCAGAAATTTAGGGAGCTAGGATGGAAGCTTAGAGCTAGGCCAAACAGAGTTGTTGTCTCTGGTTTGTTGCCCGTGTCATGTGCTAGTGAGGCGAGGGATAGGGAGAGAGAGGAGTTGAACACGTGGCTACAGGATGGTGCAGAGGGAGGGTTTTGGATTCTTGGATAATTGGGGCTCTTTCTAGGGTAGGTGGGACCTCTACAAGCAGGATGGTCTTCATCTGAACCAGAGGGGTACCAATATCCTGGGGGGGAAATTCACTAAGGCTATTGGGGTGGGTTTAAACTAATCCAGCAGGGGGATGGGAACCAAAATTGTAGTTCGAGTATAGAAAAGGTTGAGAGTAGGGAGGAACAAAATCAAGGTTTAGGGACGCAAAATGGCACCGGCAAGCAAGAAGTTGGTTGGAAGTGTGTCCACTTCAATGTCAGGAGCATCCGGAATAAGGTGGGTGAACTTGCAGCATGGATTGGTACCTGGGACTTCGATGTTGTGGCCATTTCGGAGACATGGATAGAGCAGGGACAGGAATGGTTGTTGCAGGTTCCAGGATTTAGATGTTTCAGTAAGAACAGAGAAGATGGTAAAAGAGGGGGAGGCGTGGCATTGTTGGTCAAGGACAGTATTACAGTTGCAGAAAGGATGTTTGGGGACTCGTCAACTGAGGTAGTATGGGCTGAGGTTGGAAACAGGAAAGGAGAGGTCACCCTGTTGGGAGTTTTCTATAGGCCTCCAAATAGTTCTAGAGATGTAGAGGAGAGGATAGCAAAGATGATTCTCGATAGGAGTGAGAGAGACAGGGTAGTTGTGATGGGGGACTTCAACTTTCCAAATATTGACTGGGAACACTATAGTACTATAGATGGGTCAGTTTTTGTCCATTATATGTGCAGGAGGGCTTCCTGACGCAATATGTAGACAGGCCAACAAGGGGCAAAGCCACATTAGATTTGGTACTGGGTAATGAGGCCAGCCAGGTGTTAGACTTGGAAGTAGGTGAGCACTTTGGTGATAGCGATCACAATTCTGTTATGTTTACTTTAGTGATAGGAAGGGATAGGTGTATACAACTGGGCAAGAGTTACAGCTGGGGGAAAGGCAATTACGATGCGATTAGGCAAGATTTAGGAAGCATAGGATGGGGAAGGAAACTGCAGGGGATGGGCACATTAGAAATGTGGAGCTTATTCAAGGAAAAGCTCCTGAGTGTCCTAGATAAATATGTACCTGTCAGGCAGGGAGGAAACTGTAGAGCGCGGGAGCCGTGGTTTACGAAGGAAGTAAAATCTCTGGTCAAGAGGAAGAAGAAGGCTTATGATAGGATGAGATGTGAAGGCTTAGTTAGGGCGCTTGAGGGTTACAAGGTAGCCAGGAAAGACCTAAAGAGAGAACTCAGAAGAGCCAGGAGGAGACATGAGAAGTTGTTGATGGATAGGATCAGGATAAACCCTACGGCTTTCTATAGGTATTTAAGGAATAAAAGAATGACAAGAGTAAGATTAGGGCCAATCAAGGATAGTAGTGGGAAGTTGTGTGTGGAGTCAGAGGAGATAGGGGAAGCACGAAATGAGTATTTTTCAACAGTATTCACTCTAGAAAATGACAATGTTGTCGAGGAGAATACTGAGATACAGGCTACTAGACTAGGTGGGATTGAGGTTCACATGGAAGAGGTATTAGAAATCCTGCAGAGTGTGAAAATAGATAAGTCCCCTGGGCCAGATGGAATTTAGAGCTGAAAAATGTGTTGCTGGAAAAGCGCAGCAGGTCAGGCAGCATCCAAGGAGCAGGAGAATCGACGTTTCGGTCATAAGCCCTTCTTCAGGAATGAGAAAGGTGTACCAAGCAGGCTAAGATAAAAGGTAGGGAGGACGGACTTGGGGGAGGGGCGTTGGGAATGCGATAGGTGGAAGGAGGTTATGGTGAGGGTGATAGGCTGGAGAGGGAGTGGAGGCGGAGAGGTCGGGAAGAAGATTGCAGGTCAAGAAGGCGGTGCTGAGTCCGAGGGTTGGGACTGAGATAAGGTGGGGGGAGGGGAAATGAGGAAGCTGGAGAAATCTGCATTCATCCCTTGTGGTTGGAAGGTTCCTAGACAGAAGCTGTCTCAGTCCCAACCCTCGGACTCAGCACTGCCTTCTTGACCTGCAATCTTCTTCCTGACCTCTCTGCCCCCACCCCCTCTCCGGCCTATCACCCTCACCTTAACCTCCTTCCACCTATCGCATTCCCAACGCCCCTCTTCCAAGTCCCTCCTCCCTACCTTTTATCTTAGCCTGCTTGGCACACCTTCCTCTTTCCTGAAGAAGGGCTTTTGACCGAAACGTCGATTCTCCTGCTCCTTGGATGCTGCCTGACCTGCTGCGCTTTTCCAGCAACACATTTTTCAGCTCTGATCTCCAGCATCTGCAGTGCTCACTTTCTCCCGGATGGGATTTATCCTAGGATCCTCTGGGAAGCCAGGGAGGAGATTGCCGAGCCTTTGGCATTGATCTTTAAATAGTGCCAGAAGACTGGAGGATACAAATGTGGTTCCCCTGTTCAAGAAGGGGAGGAGAGACAACCCAGGTAATTATAGACCAGTGAGTCTTACTTCAGTTGTTGGTAAAGTGTTGGAAAAGGTTATAAGAGATAGGATTTATAATCATTTAGAAAAGAATAATTTGATTAGGGATAGTCAGCACGGTTTTGTGAAAGGTAGGTCGTGCCTCACAAACCTTATTGAGTTCTTTGAGAAAGTGACCAAACAGGTAGATGAGAGTAAACCAGTTGGTGTATATGGAATTCAGCAAGGCATTTGATAAGGTTCCCCACAGTAGGCTATTGTACAAAATGCGTAGGAATGGGATTGTGGGAGATATAGCAGTTTGGATCAGTATTTGGCTTGCTTGAAGAAGACAGAGAGTGGTGGTTGATGGGAAATGTTCATCCTGGAGTCCACTTACTAGTGATGTACTGCAAGGGTCAGTGTTGGGTCCACTGCTGTTCGTCATTTTTATAAATTACCTGGATGAGGGCGTAGAAGGGTGGGTTAGTAAATTTGCAGATGACACTAAGGTTGGTGGAGTTGTGGGTAGTGTTGAAGCATGTTATAGGTTATAGAGAGACATAGATAAGCTGCGCAGCTGGGCTGAGAGGTGGCAAATGGAGTTTAATGCAAACAAGTGTGAAGTGATTCACTTTGGTCGGAGTAACCGGAATGCAAGGTACTGGGCTAATGGTAAGATTCTTGGCAGTGTAGATGAGCAGAGAGATCTTGCTGTCCAGATACACAGATCCTTGAAAGTTGCCACCCAGGTTGACAGGGTTATTAAGAAGGCATACAGTGTTTCAGCTTTTATTAATAGAGGGATTGAGTTCTAGAACTATGAGGTTGTACAGGCTGCAGTTGTACAAAACTCTGGTGCGGCTGCACTTGGAGTATTGTGTACAGTTCTGGTCACCGCATTATAAGAAGGATGTGGAAGCTTTGGAAAGGGTGCAGAGGAGATTTACTAGGATGTTGCCTGATATGGAGGGAAGGTCTTACGAGGAAAGGCTGAGGGACTTGAGGCTGTTTTCGTTGGAGAGAAGAAGGTTGAAAAGTGGCTTAATAGAGACATATAAGATAATCAGAGGGTTAGATAGAGTGGACAGGGAGAGCCTTTTTCCAAGTATGGTGACGGCAAGCATGAGGGGGCACTGCTTTAAATTGTGGGATGATAGATATAGGACAGATGTCAGAGAGTAGTAAGGGTATGGAATGCTTTACCTGCAACGGTGGTAGATTCACCAACTTTAAGTACATTTAAGTCGTCATTGGACAATCATATGGATGTACATGGAATAGTGTAGGTTAGATGGGCTTCAGATTGGTATGACAGGTCGGCGCAACATTGAGGGCCGAAGGGCCTGTACTGCGCTGTAATGTTCTATGTTCTACGTACATGGGTTTTTATTGCAATCAACAGTAGTTACATGGTCACCATTAGATTAGCTTTTCTAAATTCCAGAATTTTTGAATTAAAGTTTACCATCTGCCATGATAGGATTTGAACCAATGCGCCCAGAACACTAACTTGGTAGTTCATAAATTACTTGTCCACCAACATTACCACTAAGCAACTGCGTCCCCAGATACAATGTACAATGGAGGTAGGGGCCAACATTTACAGCCATGATATAGTCCATTTCAAAATCATACACTATGTCCTTATTTTTAAATATTTGTGTTATAATTCTCTGTGCTTATCATCTAGACTAACAATTGTTTATAAGTATCTCAGACCCATTATTGTTGTTGTGTCAGTGCCTTGCAGTGCAATGTCACTGGTTAGAGACTGTAATTATAAATGAAAGATTTACAAAGGCGGGTAGGATCAAGGATAACCCCAAGGCCTTTTATGCGAATGTGAGAAACATGAGAATGACGAGAACGAGGGTAGGTCCGATCAAGGACAGTAGTGGGAGACTGTGTATTGAGTCGGAAGAGATAGGAGAGGTCTTGAATGAGTACTTCTCTTCAGTATTTACAAATGAGAGGGACCATATTGTTGAAGAGGAGAGTATGAAACAGACTGGTAAGCTAGAGGAGATACTTGTTAGGAAGAAAGATGTGTTGGGCATTTTGAAAAACTTAAGGATAGACAAGTCCCCCGGGCCTGACAGGATATATCCTAGGATTATGTGGGAAGGAAGAGAGGAAATTGCAGAGCCGTTGGCAATGATCTTTTCGTCTTCACTGTCAACGGGGTTGGTACCAGGGGACTGGAGAGTGGCGAATGTTGTGCCCCTGTTCAAAAAAGGGAATAGGGATAACCCCGAGAATTACAGGCCAGTTGGTCTTACTTCGGTGGTAGGCACAGTAATGGAAAGGGTACTGAGGGATAGGATTTATGAGTATCTGGAAAGACACTGCTTGATTAGGTACAGCCAGCACGGATTTGTGAGTGGTAGGTCTTGCCTTACAAGTCTTATTGAATTCTTTGAGGAGGTGACCAAGCATGTGGATGAGGGTAGAGCAGTGGATGCAGTGTACATGGATTTTAGTAAGGCATTTGATAAGGTTCCCCATGGCAGGCTTATGCGGAAAGTCAGGAGGCATGGGATAGTGGGAAGTTCGGCCAGTTGGATAGAGAACTGGCTAACCGGTCGAAGTCAGAGAGTGGTGGTAGATGGTAAATATTCAGCCTGGAGCCCAGTTACAAGTGGAGTTCCACAGGGATCAGTTCTGGGTCCTCTGCTGTTTGTAAGTTTTATTAATGACTTGGAAGAGGGAGTCGAAGGGTGGGTCAGTAAATTTGCAGACGATACGAAGATTGGTGGAGTTGTGGATAGTGAGGAGGGCTGTTGTCGGCTGCAAAGGGACTTAGATATGATGCAGAGCTGGGCTGAGGAGTGGCAGATGGAGTTCAACCCTGTCAAGTGTGAGGTTGTCCATTTTGGAAGGACAAATAAGAATGCGGAATACAGGATTAACGATAGAGTTCTTAGTAAGGTGGAGGAGCAGAGGGATCTTGGGGTCTATGTTCATAGATCTTTGAAAGTTGCCACTCATGTGGATAGAGCTTGTAAGAAGGCCTATGGTGTATTAGCATTCATTAGCAGAGGGATTGAATTCAAGAGTCGTTGAAGTGATGTTGCAGCTTTACAGGACCTTGGTAAGGCCACATTTGGAGTACTGTGTGCAGTTCTGGTCGCCTCATTTTAGGAAAGATGTGGAAGCTTTGGAGAGGGTGCAGAGGAGATTTACCAGGATGTTGCCTGGAATGGAGAATAGGTCGTACGAGGATAGGTTGAGAATGCTAGGCCTTTTCTCATTGGAACGGCGAAGGATGAGTGGTGACTTGATTGAGGTTTATAAGATGATCAGGGGAATAGACAGAGTAGACAATCAGAGACTTTTTTCCCCGGGTACAACAGAGTATTACAAGGGGACATAAATTTAAGGTGAAGGTGGAAGGTATAGGGGGGAAATATCAGGGGTAGATTCTTTACCCAGAGAGTGGTGGGAGCATGGAATGCGCTGCCTGTGGGAGTGGCAGAGTCAGAATCATTGGTGACCTTTAAGCGGCAATTGGATAGGTACATGGATAGGTGCTTAAGCGAGGACAAATGTTAAGCACAACATTGTGGGCCGAAGGGCCTGTTCTGTGCTATATTGTTCTATGTTCTTAAAGACAGTATTTGATTCTAAATAAAGAGAGGGATATATAAGTTAAAGATGATCTGTATGCAAGAGCTTTAATGCATTACTCCCAATTTCCTACAAATTGTTCATAAAGACAGAAACATTATTGTTGGTCATGAATAATATACTATTATGTGTAACATAAGCCTGTTCATTTAATATCACAAAATCGAAAATAATTAAATAGGCAAACCTGATTGGAAGCTAATTGTTATACAAGTTCAAGTTTAATGTTCAGAAATATTTGTATACTGTCAATGCCTTCCTTGGGGAGAAAAATAGTGAGAGATTTCTTTCCTTTTTCTGTACATTTTTTGTCGAATGTTGTGGCAGTTTGGTCAGGTATTAGAGTGGAGAGGAGTATGGAATGATCTGGACCACCATTTCTTGTTAACGGTATCTATAGCCCAAAAAGAAATACTTTCATTGCATACATTAGGATAATATCACCAAGGCACACGGTCATAATTAACAATACAATGAAGGCTTTGTTTCTTTTGGGCTCTCGAAACCATCTCCTTCTATCCTATGCAAACTCATTCTTTCAAACATGCTCTTCTATGAGAAAGAACAATTGTGACATGTCACATTGTGATCTACAAGGGAAGGAGTGAATAAGAATTGTCAATAATCTGACAATTTATAAGGGAAAGGACACTTAGCTGTACCTCTGTATTCTTATCTAGTACGTCATTTCCTCCAGAACTTCCTAATTCACTAAATATAGCTTCTTTCGCACCTTCCCCTTCCTGGCTATTTTCAATGCAACATTGTTGACTATGCCTTCAGTATCCTAAACTTCACACCCTCTCAAATTTGCCAGGGCCACCTATGTCTTTTAATATTGTACTTAAAATATATTATTTGTGATCAAGCATTTGATCAGCCCTCCTAAATTCTTTGACTCATCATGCACCATGCACCTCTCCGTGATGTTCTTTGAGGCATTTTTCAGCATTAAATGGACAATATAAATTCAGGTTGTCCTTGCCAGGAATGAGCACGGTCAATGTATGAAATGGTCTTGTTCTGTTTTGTAGATTTCTTTGATAACCTTCTTGGCTTGCTTACTTTTTCAGTGCTGTTTAACAAGTCTGGTGAAAACGAAACAAAACTTACACATCTTTGCTTCACTTGAAAACATTAGCATGACAATCCACAGTTTGCTGCTGCCACCCTGACTCTTTCATCTTTCTGAATTGAAACAATAAACATTGTAACTGTTTGTTAGCGTAGATAAGTATCTGCTGCAGTAAGTATTTTAAAGATATAGAACATAGAACATTACAGCGCAGTACAGGCCTTGGGCCCTCGATGTTGCACCACCCTGTGAAACCAATCTGAAGCCCATCTAACCTACACTATTACATTCTTGACCGTATGCCTATCCAGTGATCATTTAAATACCCATAAAGTTGACCTACAACTGTTGTAGGCAGTGCGTTCCATGCCCCTACTACTCTCTGCCATCTGTCCTATATTTCACCCCTCAATTTAAAGTTATGTACCCTTGTACTAGCCATCACCATCTGTGGAAAAAGGCTCTCACTGTCTACTCTAACTAACCCCCTGATTATCTTATATATCTCAATTAAGTCACCTCTCAACCTTCTTCTCTCTAACGAAAACAGCCTCAAGTCCCTCAATCTTTCCTCGTAAGATCTTGCCTCCATACCAGGCAATATCCTAGTAAATCTCCTTTGAACCCTTTCTAAAGCTTCCACATCCTTCCTATAATGCAGTGACTAGAACTGTACTAAATACTCAAAGTGCAGCTGCACCAGAGTTTTGTACAGCTGCAGCATCACCTCATTGTTCCAAAACATTATCCCTCTATTAATAAAAGCTAACACACTGTATCCCTTCTTGACAGCCCTATCAACTGGGTGACAATTTCAGGGATCTATATACATGGACACTGAGATCTCTCTGCTCATCTACTCTACCAAGAATCTTACCATTTGCCCAGTAGTCTGCATTCTTCCAAAGTGAATCACTTCACACTTTTTTGCATTAAACTCCATTTTCTACCCCTCAGCCCAGCTCTGCGGCTTATCTATATCTCTCTGTAACCTACAACATCCTTCAGCACTATCCACAACTCTACTGACCTTAGTGTCATCGTAAATTTACTGACAAATCCTTCTTCATCCTCATCCAGGTCATTTATAAAAATGACAAATAGCAGTGGATCCAAAACAGATCCTTGCAGTATACCACTAGTAACTGAACCCCAAGATGATCATTTCCCACCAACCACCCTTTGTCTTCTTTCAGCCAGCCAATTTCTGATCCAAACCATTAAATTTCCCTCAATTCCTTAGCTTCATATTTTGTGCAATAGCCTACCATAGGGAAACTTATCAAACCTCTGACTGAATTCCATACACACCACATCAATGGCTTTACCTTCATCCACCTGTTTGGTCAGCTTCTCATAGAACTCAGTAAGATTTGTGAGGCACGACCTACCCTTCGCTATAAGGGATAGTGTTGACTATCCCTAATCAACTTATTCCTATTGAGATGATTATAAGTCCTATCTCTTATAACCTTTACCCACATCCGAAGTAAGGTTGTCTCTACTCCCCTTCTTGAACAAGGGAACAACATTTGCTGTCCTCCAGTCTTCTGGACAAAGTAAACAAAGATGACATAAAGATCAAAGCCAAAGGCTTGGCAATCTCCAACCTGGCTTCTCAGAGAATCCTAGGATAAATCCCATCCGGCCCAGGGGATTTATCTATTTTCAGACTTTCCAGAATTGCTTCCTCCTTGTACACCTCAATCCCATCCAGTCTAGTAGGCTATTTCTCAGTATTGTCCTTGACAACATTGTCTTTTTCCAATATGAATACTGACGAAAAATATTCATTTCCCACTTCCCCTATCTCCTCTGACTCCACGCAAAACTTCTCACTACTGTCCTTAATTGGCCCTAATCTTACTCTAGTCATTCTTTTATCCCTTATATACCTATAGAAAGCTTTAGTGTTTTCCCTGATCCTATCCGCCAACAATATCTCATGCCCCTCTGGCTCGTCTTAGCTCTTTTTAGGTCTTTCCTGGCTACCTTGTAACTCTTGAGCACCCTAACTGAGCCTTCACATCTTATCCTAACATAAGTCTTCTTCTTCCTCTCGACAAGAGATTCAACTTCCTTAGTAAACCACTGCTCTTGTGCTTGACAACCTCCTCCTTGTCTGACAGGTACAGACTTATCAAGGAGACACAGTAGCTGTTCCTTGACTGAGCTCCACATTTCTATTGTGCCCATCTCCTGAAGTTTCCTTCTGCATCCTAAATCTTGTCTAATTACATCATAATTGCCTTTCCCCCAGTTGTAGCTCTTGCCCTCCAGTGTATACCTATCCCTTTCCATTGCTAAAGTAAACATAACTGAATTGTGATCGCTATCACCAAAGTGCTCACCTATCTCTAACTCTAACACCTGGCTGGGTTCATTACCCAGTACCAAATCTAACGTGGCCTCGCCCCATGTTGGCCTGTCTACACACTGTGTCAGAAAACCCTCCCACACACAATGGACAAAAGCTGACCCATTTAAAGTACTTGAACTATAGTGTTCCCAGTCAATATTTGGGAAGTTGAAGTCCCCCATAACAACCACCCTGTCATTCTTGCTCCTATCGGGAATCACTTTTGCTATCCTTTCCTCTACATGCCTGGAACAATTCGGAGGCCTATAGAAAACTCCCAACAGGGTGACCTCTCCTTTCCTGTTTCTAATCTCAGCCTGCACTACCTCAGTTCACGAGTCCTCAAACATCCTTTCTGCAGCCGTAATACTGTCCTTGACTAACAATACCACCTTCTTTGTTCTTACTGAAACATCTAAATCCTGGAACCTGCAACAACCATTCCTGTCCCTGCTCTACCCATGTTTCTCAAATAGCCACAACATTGAAATCCCTGGTACCAACCCATGCTTCAGGTTCACCCACCTTATTCCGAATGCTTCTGGTGATGAAATAGATACACTTCAAATCAACTTCTTGCTTGCCGGTGCCCTCTTATGATTCTGAAACCTTATTTCGGACCTCCCTAATCTCGATCTCTTGTGCACTTGAACTACAGTTTGGGTTCCCATCCCCCCTGCTGAATTAGCTTAAACCCACCCAAAGAGCATTAGCAAATTTCACACCCCAGGATATTGGTACCCCTCTGGTTTAGGTGAAGACCACCCTGTTTGTAGAGGTCCAAAACACCCCAGAAAGAGCCCCAATTATCCAGGAATCCAAAACCCTCCCTCCTGCACCATCCCTCTAGCCATCTGTTCAACCCCTGTCTCTTCCTCTTCCACGCCTCGCTAGCACATGACATGGGCAACAAACCAGAGATAGCAACTCTGTTTGTTTTAGTTCTAAGCTTCCACCCTAGCTCCCTTGAATTTCTGCCTTAAATCCCCATCTCTCGTCCTACCAATGTTGCTGATGCCTATATGCTCTCCCTCCTCCGCAAGGATCCCAAAAACATGATCAGAGACATCACAAATCCTGGCACCTAGGAGGCAACACACCAACCGTGCGTCTTTCACATTCCCACAGAACCTCCTGTCTGTTCCCCTAACTATGCAGTCCCTGATGACTAATGCTCTGCTCTTTATCCCCCTTCCTTTCTGAGCAACAGGGACAGAGTCTGTGCCAGTGACCTGTGCCCCATTGCTTACTCCTGGTAAGTTGCTCCCCCTAATAATGTCCAAAATAGTATGCTTGTTGTTGAGGGCAATGGCCACAGGGGATCCCTGTATTGTTTGCCAGTTCCTTTTCCGTCCCCTGATGGTAATACATCTGCCTTTCTCTTATACCTGAGGAGTGACTACCTCCCTGTAACTCCTCTCAGTAACCCCCTCTGCCTCCTGAATGATCCAAAGTTCATCCAGCTCCAGTTCCCTAACGCGATTTTTGAGGAGCTGAAATTGGGTGCACCTAACGCAGATGCAGTTGGCAGGGATACTGGTGGTGACCCTTATCTCCCACATTCTATAGGAGGAATATTCAACTGCCCTAACCTCCATTCCCACTATTCTAAATTCCCAATAAATTTAGCTTACAGAAGGCCTACTGAAAACTAAAAGAGAGGAAAAAAAGAGACTAGTCATCTTACCAGAGCAGTGTTTTTTTCGTTAGAGGAGGAGGATGGGTGGGAGACCTTCCTGATTAGTGTTTCAGGTAAAGCAACAGCCCAAATATAAAGCCTCACTTATCCAGCAGGCCCGTGTCCACTCCTGCTCAGCGTGCACTTTCCCTATACATGAGGTAAGTTTTTACACTTTACCCCTACCTTCCCTTCAGGCCTCTAATCCTCGCTGTCGCTCCTCCCATTGCAACTGCTGCCAAGAAAATGAAAGCGAAGTGAATGTTACAGGCTAGGACAGCTTTTATTGCCTGTCTCTAATTGCTGTGGAATTTGAACAAAACTTATGGGATGGGTTAGGATTTAAAAAGCTGAAAATGGATGAGATGTCTTGATGGTAAAGAAGTGCCTGGAGGTACGTGGTACCGCAATTTAATAAAAGTGGTAAGGAGAAGCCAAGGAACTATAGACAGGTGAGCTTGACATCAGTGGTGGGCAAATTGTTGGAGTGAATCCTGAGGGACAGGATTTTATTTGGAAAGGTAAGGACTGATTAGGGATAGTCAACATGGCTTTGTGCTTGGGAAATCATGTCTCACAAACTTGATTGAGTTTTTTGAAGAAGTAACAAACAGGATTGATGAGGGCAGGATGCGGACGTGATCTATATGGACTTCAGTAAGGCATTCGACAAAGTTCCCCAAGGGACGCAGGTTAGCAAGGTTAGATTTCATGGCAGACAGGGAGAAATAGCCATTTGGATACAGAACTGGCTCAAAGGTAGAAGACAGAGGGTGGTGGTGGAGGATTGCTTTTCAGACTGGAGGCCTGTGACGAGTGGAGTGCCACAAGAATCGGTACTGGGTCCACTACTTTTCATCATTTATATAAATGATTTGGATGTGAACCTAAGAGGTATAGTAAGTAAGTTTGCAGATGACACCAAAATTGGAAGTGTAGTAGACAGCAAAGAAGGTTACCTCAGAGTACAATGGGATCTTGTTCAGATGGGCCAGCGGGCTGAGGAGTGGCAGATGGAGTTTAATTTAGATAAATGTGAGGTGCTGCATTTTGGGATAGCAAATCTTAGCAGGACTTGTACACTTAACGGTACGGTCCTAGGGAGTGTTGCTGAACAAAGAGACCTTGGAGTGCAGGTTTATAGCTCCTTGAAAGTGGAGTTGCAGGTAGATAGGAAAGCATTTGGTATGCTTTTCTTTATTGGTCAGAGTATTGAGTACAGGAGTTGGGAGGTCATGTTGCAGCTGTACAGGATGTTGGTTTGGCCACTTTTAGAATATTGCGTGGAATTCTGGTCTCCTTCCTATCAGAAGGATGTTGTGAAATTTGAAAGGGTTCAGAAAAGATTTACAAGGACGTTGCTTTTTCCTGGAGCATCGGAGGCTGAGGGGTGACCTTATTGAGGTTTATAAAATCATGACGGGCATGAATAGGATAAATTGACAAAGTCTCTTCCCTGGGATGGGGGAGTCTAGAACTAGAGGGCATAGGTTTAGGGTCAGAGGAGAAATATATAAAAGAGACCTAAAGGACAACGTTTTCATGCAGAGGGTGGTGCGTGTATGGAATGGGTTGCCAGACGAAGTGGTGGAGGCTGGTACAATTGCAACATTTAAAAGGCATCTTGATGGGTATATGAATAGGAAGACTTTAGATGGATATGGGCCAAGTGCTGGCAAATGGGACTAGAATAAGTTAGGATATCTGGTTAGCATGGACGAGTTCAACCGACTGTTTCCATACTGCACACTCTGTGACTCAGGGGAGCTGATAAAACATACCCATGAGAAAACCAATGGCAGGCCAGTAAACAGCTGCAGGATTGCCATAAACAAACAGTGGAAAGGAATGACTGGAAAGTCACAATAAAACATATGTAGTATTTGTATTTTTAAAAATGAGAAGCCATAAAATCTAACAGTTAAATTAATTATAGTGTGGAAACAGGCCCTTCAGCCCAACAAGTCCACACCGACCTGCCGAAGCACAACCCACCCTGACCCATTCTCCTACATTTACCCCTTCACCTAACACTACAGGCAATTTAGCATGGCCAATTCACCTAACCTGCACATTTTTGGATGGTGGGAGGAAACTGGAGGAAGCCGGAGCAAACCCACACAGACACGAGGAGAATGTGCAAACTCCACACAGAAAGTCACCTGAGGTAGGAATTGAACCTGGGTCTCTGAGGCAGCAGTGCTAACCACTGTGCCACCGTGCTGCCTAATATAAGGAAGATGTGAGAAGTCGTGTATATAGTCTTGCATACCTATTCAGTCAGTTAATAAAATTATGGCTGACTCTCAACTTCACTGTCCTGACCTATGCCTAAATTGCTCCATTTCCTTAGAAATTCACATTCTACATTACATCAGAAATTATAATCGGAAAAAAAAGACACAAAAAGTATCTTTAGACTACAACAAGAATTATTATTGTACAGACACATACATGCAGGTTTATTTTAGATACAGGATAATATACAGTTACTCTGCAGATGCAAAACATATGTAATAAAAACTGAAAAAAACTGGATGCTATAAATCAGAGACCAAAGCAGAAATTGCTGGAAAAGCTTAGGCGGTCTGGCAGCATCTGGGGAGAGAAGTTAGGTTTAGCATTTCGGTTTCAGTGACCCTTCCTCAGTTCTGAAACATTAACTCTGATTTCTCTCCACAGATTCTGCCAGACCTACTGCGCTTTTTCAGCAATTGCTGTTTTTGTCATAACATATGTATTTGTTTGAAACTCTGCAGCATATATTCGTGGTAGCTGTGCCACCCCAGAGTTTGTAACGCTGCTTCTTGTTCACCTTTTGTACATTCTCATTGGTGCAAATTTAGTAAGTCATGAATAGGTAATAAGTGGAAATTTTATTGTCATGAAGAAATTTCTTTTTCTGTTAATCATTATAAACATCAGAGCAACACAGATTAAATAAAGAAAATCACATTATGATCTTGTTAAATCAACAGATACGAGAAGAATTTTACAACATATTTGGACCAGAACTAAAGGCTGTAACTGGAGACCCTAAGCGGATTGATGATGTAGTAAAAAGGGTTAATGACCTGGTTGTACCTATTGTGCAGTTATCCTTTGATTTGTTTAACATTCGTCACAGCCAAATGTGGAAGGTTGTTATGGAGGATTTTGACACACAGGTTCAGGTATAGTAATATTGAAAATATGTTTAATGATTGAATTGTTTCAACTTTTTAATATTGAAATCTGCTTCATATTTAAAAACTCTCACAAAGAGGAATATTGGTGTGCAGAAATAGGTAATTTTGCTGCTTATTTTTCAACTTGTTATCGAATATTTCTAGGCCATATTTTATTTCCAGGTGAAGGATCTGCACTGACAACTTTTATCATTTAAATCATGCAAATAGTCTTTCAAGGAAGTGGAAAATAGTAATGGACCGTATGCTGGGATCGCATGAGTTTCTATGAAAAACATTGCTCAGGTGACCCAATCTGCTTTGAATTTTATTGGTGTCAAAAGGAAAGGTCATAGATCTTTCATTGATACCATTTCCAGATTTTGCATCAGTATTTACTGTGGAAAAGGATATGGAAAATACAGAATGTGGGGAAATAGATGGTGACACCTTGCAAAATGTCCATATTACAGAGGAGGAAGTGTGGATGTCTTGAAACACATAAAGGTGGATAAATCCACAGGACCTGATCAGGTGTACCCTAGAGTTCCGTGGGAAGCTAGAGAAATGATTGCAGGGCCTCTTGCTGAGATATTTGTAAGACTGGAGGTTGGCTAACGTGGTGCCACTGTTTAAGAAGGGTAGTAAGGACAAGAACTATACAAGGGAACTATAGACCAGTGAGCCTGACGTGGTGGGCAAGTTGTTGGAGGGAATCCTGAGGGACAGGATATACATGTATTTGGAAAGGCACGGACTGATTAGGGATAGTCAACATGGCTTTGTGCGTGGGAAATCATGTCTCACAAACTTGATTGAGTTTTTTGAAGAATTAACAAAGAGGATTGATGAGGGCAGAGCGGTAGATGTGATCAATATGGAGTTTAGATTAGAGTGGAGCTGGAAGAGCACAGCAGGTCAGGCAGCATCCGAGGAGCAGGAAAATCGATGTCTCGGTCAAAAGCCCTTTATCAAGACTCCTCATCAGGACATTTGCCTATGATCTATATGGACTTCAGAGAAGCGTTTGACAAGTTTCCTGTGGGAGACTGATTAACAAGGTTAGATCACATGGAGTACAGGGAGAACTAGCCATTTGGATACAGAACTGGCTCAAAGGTAGAAGACAGAGGGTGGTGGTGGAGGGTTGTTTTTCAGACTGGAGGCCTTTGACCAGTGGAGTGCCACAAGGATCGGTGCTGGATCCTCTACTTTTTGTCATTTACATAAACAATTTGGATGCGAGCATAAAAGGTACAGTTACTAAGTTTGCAGATGACACCAAAATTGGAGGTGTAATGGACTTGAAGAGGGTTACCTCAGATTACAACAGGATCTGGACCAGATGGGCCAATGGGCTGAGAAGTGGCAGATGGAGTTTAATTCAGATAAATGCGAGGTGCTGCATTTTGGGAAAGCAAATCTTAGCAGGACTTATACACTTAATGGTAAGGTCTTAGGGAGTGTTGCTGAACAAAGAGACCTTGGAGTGCAGGTTCATAGCTGCTTGAAAGTGGAGTCGCAGATAGATAGGATAGTGAGGAAGGCTTTTGGTATGCTTTCCTTTATTGGTCAAAGTGTTGAGTATAGGAGTTGGGAGGTCATGTTGCAGGACATTGGTTAGGCCACTGTTAGAATATTGAGTGCAATTCTGGTCTCCTTTCTATCGGAAAGATGTTGTGAAACTTAAAAGGGTTCAGAAAAGATTTACAAGGATGTTGCCAGGGTTGGAGGATCTGAGCTACAGGGGGAGGCTGAACAGGTTGGGGCTGTTTTCCCTGGAGCGTCGGAGGCTGAGAAGTGACCTTATAGAGGTTTACAAAATTATGAGGGGCATGGATAGGATAAATAGACAAAGTCTTTTCCCTGGGGTCAGGGAGTCCAGAACTAGAGGGCATAGGTTTAGGGTGAGAGGTGAAAGATATAAAAGAGATCTACAGTGCAATTATTTCACGCAGAGGGTGGTACGTGTATGGAATGAGCTGCCAGAGGAAGTGGTGGAAGCTGGTACAATTGCAGCATTTAAGAGGCATTTGGATGGGTATATGAATAGGAAGGGTTTGGAGGGATATGTGCTGGGTGCTGGCAAATGGGACTAGATTGGGTTTGGGATATCTGGTTGGCATGGACGGGTTGGACTGAAAGGTCTGTTTCCATGCTGTACATCTCTATGACTCGAGGTGGAGACTATGCATGTTTTACTCCTCTGACCCTTTGCTCCAGGCTGCATGCCTGTTTGTTGGGATATGATTTCATCGCTGCCAGCACCCCTCTTGTCTCTTAGCTAAGTTGCCATTTTTGTGTGAGCCAGGACACTAAGGACTGATGAGCTGTTTCTCTGTTGGAAGATCTCGCAGCTGAATCCAACTCAGTCTCTCGTCTGAGGCCTGGGTTCAAGTTCCACCTGCTCCGGAGGTGTGTAATAACATCTTTGAACGGGTTGATTAGAAAAATAGGTTAAATAAAGAAACATGATTATATGTAAGAGGAAAGAAAAAATCTTTTAGTTGTGTGTAAGAGCACTTCTGGATATAAAAGTAGAGATAAACATTTGCATGGGCTGCTTTGACACAGTGTTAGTGTCCCTACCTCTGAGCCGGAAGCTTGGGTTCAGATTCAGGTTCCACGTGCTCCCGGGATTTGAAATAACATTTCTGAATCAATTTAGAAAATTTTGATCAATATACAAACTGTCCAGTACAGCCACTGAACAAAATAGCAAGAATCCTGGGTGTATCTTGACTTTGGACGCTGAGGCTGGAATAACCTCACTGTGACTTCAGCTGAGATTGTTGAACTCAGGGGGGTTTGAATGTATAGCCTGGTTTGTATAACCAGAAAATTCAGTTATCTACTGAGCCATGAAGCAATAATTTTATGCCAATTTGATGTGGAATATAAAATAGCTGGACATCATTTGGTGTGCAGAACCTGATATGATTTTTTTTTTCCTTTTCTTATTCCTGGAACTTCAAAACCAATAATTATATTCCAACTGAGAGCAGCTAAGCCCAGTACAGACTGAGATTGAACCTGGGCTTTTCGGCCTACTGGCTCCAACCCCATTCAGGCATTTACTGGATGGATTGCTTAGAGTCAGTGTTGTAATGCAATCCATTGATTTCTACAATACCATTTCTTTATAATTGAATTTAATTAATTTGGCAATATAAATAATGTTGCATCATTGATTTTTGTAGTTAATTGAAGGGGAAGCAAAGAACTTTATTGATGAATCATTCAAGAACCTTCGCTCTGCAGAAGCAGCTTTTGACATGTTGTTGAGATTTAAGCACATCCGCTCACGTGAAGCTATCAACAAACAAATGATGCGAAAATTCAATGATATTTTGTCACAGTACTCCAAAGAGGTATGCAGGATTAATTCTGGTTTTTAAGTACTGACTATCTTATCACAGTAACTTTACCCAGTTTGGCTTCATCAGCTGCTAAAGTCCTTGCTCATATCTTTGTTATTTAGATGCAATTATTCCATTACTCTCCTCCCATCTTCTGCCTACTGTGAGCTTCAGGTTATCCAAAACTCACCTACTACACCTTAACTTACACCAACTTACATTTGTCATCACCACTGTGCCTGCTGCCTTATATTGATTTCTGGCCTGTCAATGCCTCAATCCTTCTTTTCAAATACTCCCACACCTTGCCCCTCCCAGTGTTATCCCTGGTGGAGGCAAGTGTGGAGATGGGTGTGCAGGAAAATTCTCATTGCTGCCTGATGTGTTGGTTTGTCAGCCCAATCTTGCCTCGGACTGTTATCACATAGTTGGATCAGAATCTGCAGAGCTACTAGTCCAAGTTAAAATCTGAATTTTCCAGTTAACAGGTCCCCTCTCGAGGTGTAAGACACTTGGCTAATCAATGCTTCAGGCATGCTTGGAGCCCCTCCTGCAGATGAATGTAGGGAATTATGCTTT
The DNA here is from genome assembly GCF_037043375.1 of Chiloscyllium plagiosum. Classification (NCBI taxonomy): domain Eukaryota; kingdom Metazoa; phylum Chordata; class Chondrichthyes; order Orectolobiformes; family Hemiscylliidae; genus Chiloscyllium; species Chiloscyllium plagiosum. Next base: position 1,264,793 of record NW_028270162.1, on the reverse strand, counting down.
TATTCAAAGTTAGCTACCAAGAATGTTCAAAAGAAGCTATGCCATATTTAAGCCAGATCATGGTGGACGGGAACCTGGGGTGTAAGGTTACAAAGAACAAAGTAAATTGTAGCACAGGAAAAGACCTTCGGCCCGCCAAACCTGCACCAATCCAGATCTGGTAGTATGTTCTCTCTTACCATGCCTTGTCAATGTTTATGGTGATAAAGGTTGCTAAAGTTCATTCATAAGAGTGTAGAGTACATCTTTATATGCTTCATTCCTCCCTGCTGTGGCAGTAGAGTCACCCCACGTGGAAGAGATAAAAACAGAAGTTGCTAGAAAAGCTCAGCAGGTCTGGCAGCATCTGTGAAGAGAAATCAGAGTTAATGATTAGATTAAATTCCCTACAGCGTGGAAACAGACCCTTCGGCCCAAAAAGTCCATATCGACCCTCTGAAGAGTAACCTGCCCAGATTCATTTTCCCCTGCACCTAACATAATGGGTAATTTAGCATGGCCAATTCACCTGACCTGCACATCTTATGGAATGTGGAAAGAAACCAGAGCACCCAGAGGAAACTCACACAGACACGGGGAGAACATGCAAACTCCACACAGTCACCCGAGGCTGGAATCGAACCCAGGTCTGTGGCCCTTTGAAGCAGGGGGTGCTAACCACTGAGCTACTGTGCCACCCTTAATGTCTTGAGTTCAGTGACCCTTTCTCAGAAATCCACATTGAAGAGATTCCACTTGACAATGGTGCTCCAACACCTGAAGATATTCTTAATTTAAAATGTTAAAAAAATTGAAGAGAGGATGCCTCAAGATAGATGCACCTTCTTTCTCCCACCTGACATTCATTCTGCTTTTTCTGCTTACTTTCCACCTATGAGAGCACAGCTGCTGTCCAAAGTTGGATGCGAGCCTTTTCTCAGGCCACTAATTAGTCAGTTCAGGGAAAATCACTGCTGGGTCACTGTGCCCATACAGTGCTGGGTTGTGACCAGCATTCCCTCTGAACAATAACGTCCAGTTCTGGAAGTCATTGCCATGCGTCAGCCTCAGAGGCCCACACAGCCAGAAAGAAAATTAGAGGGAGAACTGATTAATCCCAACATTGGGGGTCTTAGTGCAAAGAGTAAATTCCTGTTTTTTTAATTTATGGAATGTAAATGTTGCAACCTTGGCAAATATATATTACCAATCCCTAATTGCCCTTTGAAAGATAGTGGTGAGCTGCTTTCCTGAACTACTTCAGTCTTTGAGTGTTTCAGTAAGGACACTTATATTGATTTAAGGAGGGAGTTCCAGGATTCTAATCTAGCAACAGTGAAGGAATGGCGGTACACTTCCAAGTCAGGATGGTGTGTGGTGTGGCGAGGAAATTGTAATTGCAAGTCAGCCCATGTATCTGCAGGCCTCCTTCTAGTTGGTAGTGGTGGCAGATTTGGAAGGAACTCTCTAAGGATTTCTTCATGATCTTTGTACCTCTCCATGTGTTTCTTGTGGGTAGTCATTCCTGGATGGTAAACTCTGGAATTCTTTCCCTAAACATCTCCATCTTTCATGTCTTTTTCCCTTAAGGTACTTTTAATACCTATCCTGATAATGATTAAGCTTTTGGTGCCTGTCTTAATATCTCTTTATGTGGTACAGGGTCGTATTTTGTTTGATTACATTAGAATGATGCTTGAGATATTTTAATGCTAAAATGCTATAAAATTAGAAGTTGTTGTTCTAATATTTTGTCTATTTTTACAGGTTGATATTATAAACAGCCTGTTCACTAATAGTGCTAATAATCCTCCTGTGACCAAAAATCAACCTCCTGTTGCTGGGGCCATCAACTGGGAACGTTCTCTCTTTCACCGGATTAAACACACCATTGTTCACTTCCAGGAAATGCCTGAGATGCTGGCTAGTGATCAGGGGAAAGCAGTAAGTCTATATTCTGACTTTGGACTGGGATATTTAAAGAGGGATCATTTATTGCATAAATCAATACATTTCAAGCATTGTTGCCAACTGCAAGTTAATAGTTTATAACAAGATATCTTTGCTACAGATTTACTTCAGTTAAATTTGCTGTATAGCATGTAGCATGGTGTAAATACCACTGTGAAAGACTTGTGGTGAGCAGTGCCTTAACAGTACACTTTTTACAGTTTAGCATTCTCTATAGTCTTCGTTTTACGAAATGTAAGGATAAATCTAACAATGACCTTTGTTGTTTTATATCAATTATCAGGTGCAGAATTTGACCAGACATAGAAAAGCTTTATTTGCTGTACTAGTTAATAGTCGTGACTCTAAAATTTCTTTCAATGCACATACCAACCTCTGATTGAGAAAGTTTCCCCTTAGGCCCCTTTTAAAATATTCCCCTCTTATCTTAAACCCATATCCTTTAATTTTGGACTCCTCTACCCTGAGGAAATGACCTTGACTATTCACCCTATCCACACCCCTCAGTTTAATAAACATCTGTAAGCTCACTCCATCAGCCTCCGATGCTCCAGGGAAAATAGCCCCAACCTATTCACCCTCTCCCTATAGTTCAAACCTTCCAATCCTGGCAACATTCTTATAAATCTTTGCTGATCCCTTTCAAATTTCACAACATCTTTCCTACAGCAAGGAGATCAAAATTGCATGCAGTAATTCCAAAAGTTGCCGAATCAATGTTCTGTACAGTCGCAACATGGGCTCATTCCTGTTGAAGGGCTCTTGCCCGAAACGTTGATTCTCCTGCTCCCTGGATGCTGCCTGACCTGCAGTGCTTTTCCAGCACCACACTCTTGACTCTAATCTCCAACATCTGCAGTCCTCACTTCCTCCCCGCAACATAAGCTCCCAACTCCTATACTCAATGCGCTGACCAATAAAGGCAAGTGTACCAAACACTTTCTTCACTACCCTGTCTACCAACAACTCCACTTTCAGGAACTGTGAACCTGCACCCCAAGGACCTTACCATCAAGTGTATAAGTCCTGCCCTGATTTGTCTTACTAAATGCAGCACCTCAAATTTTTCTAAATTAAACTTCATTCTTGGCATTTTTGCCAAGGTAACCTTACCTCTGAGGTAAACTTGGTTGTCCACTACACCTCCAATTTGGATGTCAACTGCAAACTTACTAACCATATCTACTATCTTCACATCCAAATCATTTATATAAATGCCAAAAAGCAGTGGACCCACCACCAATCCTTATGGTACACTGCTGGTCACAGGTCTCCAGTCAGAAAAACAACTGTCCATCATCATCTTCTGTCCCTGACCTTCCAACCAATTTTGTTTCCAAATGGCTAGTTCTCCCTATATTCCATGTGATTTAACCTTGCTCATCAGTCCACCATGCAGAACCTTGTCAAATGCCTTGCTGAAGTCCGTATCGACAAAGTTCATTGCTCTAGGCAAAAGTGAGGACTGCAGATGCTGGAGAAGTCACAATCAAAAAGTGTGGCGCTGGAAAAGCACAACAGATCAGGCGGCATCAGAGGAGCAGGAATGTCGGGCTAAGCCTAATGAAGGGCTCATGCCTGAAACATCGACTCTCCTACTCCACAGATGCTGGCTGACCTGCTGTGCTTTTCCATTGCCACCCTTTTGATTCTCAAAGTCCACTGCTCTATTTTCATCAGTCTCCTTTGTCACTTCTTCAAAAAACTCAAACAAGTTAGTGAGACACAATTTCCAAGGGTTCTTCAAAGGGCTGTCAGTCGATGACTTGACCTTAGAAAAGGGAACCACAACCGGGAAATTGAGCGCCAAAAACTGTTATTCAAACAGGCAACAAATCAAGAATGGACAGACGCGGTAGAACGAGCCATAAACACCAAACAACGACAAACACAGATAAAGAAAAATCGGGACCTGAAGAGAAAACTTGACAAACTCACAAACAAAGACAAAACCGATAACACAGGGGCATGGATAAAGAACTTATCAGACCGAACTCTAGCAGACTCAGAAAAAGCGGTACTAGTAAAAGGACTAAATTTCAATTAACGAGCCGCTGACAAGAAGGATTTCTTAGCGGCATTACAGACCACATTGAAGGACAACAATCTCACGGAAGAAACATAACAAACAATCAGACAGACAGTTGCACCTACTCTGAGCCAAAAGAGGGAAGGAAACAAACTGAACACACAAGAAAAGAAAGCCCTAGAAAACCTCAAAAAAGACAAAAACATCGTTATATTACCTGCAGACAAAGGTCGGCTCACAGTCATCCTGAACAGAAGGGACTACATAGAGAAAGCCAATGCACTACTCGCAGACACCAACACCCACCAACAGGTGGCACTAGACCCAACCCCACAACTAGGAAACAAAATTACATATCTCCTAAAAAAATTACACAATTCCAGACAATTAAACAAGACGGAATTCCAGAAAATGAAACCAGATGGGACCAACACCCCACGATTCTACGGACTACCAAAAATCCATAAACCAGGAGCCCCCCTCAGATCCATAGTCTTACTACCCGGAACACCAACTTACAGACTGGCCAAAGAACTTACACGCAAGACTGAAATACCTAGTAGAAGAGTCACAGCACTCCATCCACTCCACCCAGGAATTCCTAAAGATCATCAAAAACACCAAGATAGAGGAAGACGAAACAATGATCTCATTCGACGTAACAGCACTGTTCACCTCCATCAACATCAACCCGGCAAGGGAAACACTTGCCGCACTTTTAGAAGAGACCATCACACACACCCCAACCACCATCAATCACATTACCAACGAAAACATCATGAAGCTAGTGGACCTGTACCTCACCACCCACTTCACCTTCAACAACATAATCTACAAACAAACCAACGGCACACCCATGGGATCTCCGCTATCAGGATTCATAGCAGAAGCGGTAATGCAAAGACTAGAACAAACAGTCCTACCAACCATCTAACCAAAAATCTGGGTCCGATACGTAGATGACACCTTTGCTATCACAAAACGAAACAAGATAGCAGAGACATTTAACATCATCAACAATACCCTCACAGGTATAAAGTTCACCAAGGAGGAAGAAACCGACAACAAATTCGCATTCCTGGACGTCACAGTCGAAAGAAAGGACAACGGAGAACTACAAACCTGCGTATACAGAAAACCGACAAACACTGACCAAATACTTAACTACACCAGCAACCATCCCAACACACACAAACGAAGCTGTATCAGAACACTATTCCAATGAGTCACCACACACTATAGCACAGACAAGTTTCGGAAAACAGAGGAGAACCACCTATACAACGTATTCATGAAGAACGGATACTCAAAAAATACAGTCCGTAGATGCCTCAAAAACAAACCACGACAAGCAGACCAAACACAGCCAGAAACCCTAACCACCTTACCATACATCAAAGAAGTTTCAGAAATGACAGCCAGACTACTAAAACCCCTCAGAATCCTAGTAGCATACAAACCCACCAACACTCTCAAACAAAAACTAACAAACTTAAAAGACCCAGTACAACCCATGGACAAAACCAATGTCATCTACAAAATTCCATGCAAGGACTGCCACAAACATTACGTAGGACAAACAGGAAGAAAGTTAGCCACCAGGATACATGAACACCAGCTAGCCACAAAAAGACACGACCCTCTCTCCCTCGTAGCCCTACACACGGATGAAAAAACCCACCATTTCGACTGGGACAACACATCTATCCTAGGACAGGCTAAGCAAAGACATGCCAGAGAATTCCTCCAGGCCTGGCACTCCAACCACAACGCCATAAACAAACACATAGATCTAGATGCCATCTATCAACCCTCAGAAAATGAACAGGAAATGGCATCACCACGAACCCCAGGAACCCCATCCAGGACAAACATATAAATAGAAAGCAGGAGACAACAGCTTCGCTTCACTTGCAGGTCGCCACTGATGATGTTACCTAGCCAGGTAATGAAACGTCTGGATATCAAACCTGCAGCTCAGCGAGCAAACCTACACCCTAAACCCCTCCCAGAACCACTTCAGTCAAATCTGAACTTGTCTTTGTTTAGCATTTTTATCTAATATTTATAGGTTTGGTAAAATATATTAGATTTGTAAAAGATTTGTGGTGAGCAGTGCTTTAACAGTACACTTGTTACAGTTTAGCATTCACTATAGCCTTTGTTTTATGAAATGTAGGACTAAATCTAACAATGACTTTTGTTGCTTTGTAGGTCAGAGCAAAATATCTTGAAGTTGCAAAAAGGATGAAAGCATATGAAGACAAGTTGTATGAGCACTGGCAAAATGAGACTAATATGAAACTGCATCTTTTGTTGAAGCAAAGCCTGCTTAAAAAGTCAAATGTTTCTTTCACCAGTTTGGGAAGTTATGTTGTTGTTGATCCAGTAAGAATGGAATTTTGTTTGATTTATTTATGTTAAGAGTAATCACCCAAACATGTAAATATAAGAAATACACCACTGCTTTTTGGGAATTGATTGTGGAATGGAATACAGTGAGCTAACACTATTATTTCACTGTTACTTCTTGAGTTTAAGTGAACTTGGTAGTTAAACATCATTCCTCTCTTTTCTTCAGAAATGAGTTGCAGATGCTGCAGTTCCTACAGGAAGTTCCAAGTTCTTCCAGAAAACAACTCTCAATGATAATTGAACACTGAGCTAACAGATTTGCACAGGATAGATTTGTGCCTTTTCATCAATGGTAATGGCAGTCTGTGGTTATGGTTGAGATGTACTGCTGGAACAGAGAAAAACGCTTCAGTTCTGAATACTGAACTCAAAACTTTGTTTCTGTCTCCACAGATGCTGCCAAACCTGCTGAGTTTCCCCAGCATTTTCTGTTTTCATTTCAAACTTCCAGCCTCCTCATCATTTTGCTTTTAAAAGACATTATATGTTGGGGACTGATGATTCATAGGAACATACCATATAGCATTGACTTGGATAATTCACAAGTGATTACCTTCCTGCAGAACTTCAATACACAGCTTCATTTAGCATCAAATATAGCTAGTTATTTAATAATTGTTTTGTTTTGAATGTGATATCATAAATTCCATGGAGGTCTTTGTGCTCCATATTACTGACAGTCATTTGTTTATACCATAAACTTTCCTGAGTAAGAACTCCTACTTTGTTTTGTAAGACAAAATATGAGTCCTTATGTTTACAAATTATTAACAAGCTGTATCAACTGTATCATGAAAGTAACCTCTGTTGGGATGGTATTTTGAAATGGAAACATTAAGGAACCCTGTAGCATTAAAAGAGCGTTACAGATATCCCAAGCTATTCTGCTTATGAGCAAGCAACTGAGCAGAGACCAGACTTGGAAAAAAAATAGCAGGAAGAACAGCAGAAGAATAGTTCATCTGGGCGCTCAATTACAAGTCATTAGAAGTCACAATGCAGATTAAGGAGACGACAGGAGATGGGCAAGGTCCTCAATGAATATTTCTCCTTTGTGTTTATTTTGGAAAAAGATTGAAGACTTGGGAACTTGGGGAAGTTAGTGGTGATATCTTGGGGACAGTCCATATCACAGTAAAGGAGGTGTTGGACGTATTAGCAGATAGGAAGGTGGATAAATCTCCTGGTCCTGACCAGATATATCCAAGAACACTGCATGAGGCTATAGAAAAAGATTGTGGGGCCTCTGGCTGATATTGTTGCATCATCATTAGCCATAGGTGAAGTTCCGGAAGACTGGAGGGTAGCACAAGTTGTTTTCTAATTCAAGAAGAGTTACAAAGAAAAACTGGAATCTATAGACCAGTAAGTCAACACCTGTGATGGGTAAGTTACTTGAGAAGATTCTGAGAGGTAAGATAAACATGCATTTGGAAAGACAGGGTTTGATTAGGAGTTGTCAGTATGGCTTTGAGAGTGGGAAATCGTGCCTTACAAATTTGTTAGATTTCATTGATGAAGTGACCAGGAAGGTTGACAAGAGCAGTGTGGTAGATGTAGTCTCTGTGGATTTCATTAAGGTCTTTGATAAAGGTCCACATGGTAGGCTGCTCTGGAAGGTTCGGTCGCATGGAATCCAGGGGGAGCTGGCAAATTGGACACACAATTGGCTTGATGGTAGGAAGCAGAGGGTAGTAGTGGAAGGATGCTTGTCGGACTGCAGGCCTGTGATTAATTGAGTGCCTCAGGGGTCGTTGCTGGGCCACTGATATTTATTATCGACATCAGTGATTTGGATGAGAATGTACAGAGCATGATTAGTAAGTTTGCAGATGACACTAAAATAGGCAGTATTGTGAACAGTGAGGAAATGTATCAGAAATTGCAGCAGGACCTTGGTCAGCTGGGGAAGCAGGCTGAGAAATGACAAGTGGAGTTTAATATAGATAGTATGAGGTCTTTCAGTTTTGAAAGTCAAATCAAGGTAGGATTTTCATGGTGACCTTGAGTGTGTGGAACATACGGACCTTGGAGTTCTCTGGTTCTCTAAGTTCCTTAGGTTCTCTGAAAGTGGAGTCAAAGGTAGATAGGGCAGTGAAGAAGGCTTTTGGCACACGGTCTTTATCAGTCAGGGCGTTGAATATAGAAGTTGGAAGTTATATTGCAGTTGTACAGGACATTAGTGAGGATGCACTTAGAACATAGAACATAGAAGAATGCAGCGCAGTACAGGCCCTTTGGCCCTCGATGTTGCGCTGATCCAAGCCCACCTAACCTACACTAGCCCACTATCCTCCATATGCCTATCCAATGCCCGCTTAAATGCCCATAAAGAGGGAGAGTCCACCACTGCTACTGGCAGGGCATTCCATGAACTCACGACTCGCTGAGTAAAGAACCTACCCCTAACATCTGTCCTATACCTACCATCCCTTAATTTAAAGCTATGTCCCCTCGTAATAGCTGACTCCATACGTGGAAAAAGGTTCTCACGGTCAACCCTATCTAAACCCCTAATCATCTTGTACACCTCTATCAAGTCACCCCTAAACCTTCTTTTCTCCAATGAAAACAGCCCCAAGTGCCTCAGCCTTTCCTCATACAATCTTCCTACCATACCAGGCAACATCCTGGTAAACCTCCTCTGCACCCGTTCCAGTGCCTCCACATCCTTCCTATAGTATGGCGACCAAAACTGCACACAATACTCCAGATGCGGCCGCACTAGAATCTTATACAACTGCAACATGATCTCAGGACTCCGGAACTCAATTCCTCTACCAATAAAAGCCAGTACGCCATATGCCTTCTTCACCGCACTATTTACCTGGGTGGCAACTTTCAAAGATCTGTGTACATGGACACCAAGATCCCTCTGCTCATCCACACTACCAAGTATCCGACCATTAGCCCATTACCCCATCTTTTTGTTACCCTTACCAAAGTGAATCACCTCACACTTAGCTACATTGAACTCCATTTGCCACCTTTCTGCCCAGTTCTGCAGCTTATCTATATCCCGCTGTAACCTGCCACATCCTTCCTCACTGTCAACAACTCCTCCGACTTTCGTATCATCCGCAAACTTGCTCACCCAACCTTCTAGCCCCTCCAGGTCATTTATAAAAATGACAAACAGCAATGGTCCCAAAACAGATCCTTGCGGAACACCGCTAGTAACAGCACTCCAAGATGAACCTTTACCATCAACTACTACCCTCTGTCTTCTTCCAGCCAGCCAATTCCTAATCCAAATCTCCAACTCACCCTCAATGCCATACCTCCGTACTTTTTGAAGTAGCCTACCATGGGGAACCTTATCAAACGCCTTACTAAAATCCATATACACCACATCTACCACTTTCCCCTCGTCCACCTCCTTAGTCACCTTCTCAAAGAATTCAATAAGGTTTGTGAGGCACGACCTGCCCTTCACAAAACCATGCTGACTATCCTTGATCACATTATTCCTATCCAGATGTTCATAAATCCTATCCCTTACAATTCTCTCTAAGACTTTGCCCACAACAGAAGTGAGACTCACCGGCCTATAGTTACTAGGGTTATCCCTACTCCCCTTCTTGAACAAGGGAACCACATTTGCTAGCCTCCAGTCTTCTGGCACTACTCCTGTAGACAACGAGGACATAAAAATCAATGGCTCTGCAATCTCCTCCCTTGCTTCCCAGAGAATCCTAGGATAAATGGACTTGGTGTGTTGTGTTCAGCTTTGGTCACCTTGCTATAGGAAGGATGTTATTAAACTGGAAAGAGTGCAGAAGAAATTTACAAGGATGATGCCTGGACTCAATGGTCTGAGTTATAGGGAGAGGTTAGACAAGTTAGGACTTTTTACTTTAGAGCTTAGGAGACTGAAGGGGGAATCTTAGAAGTATATAAAATCATGAGAGGCGTGGGTGAGTAAGGGTGGGGAATCAAGGTCTAGAAGACATCAGTTTAAGATTAGAGGGAAAGAATAAAGGGAACCTGAGGGGCAATGTTTTTACACAGAGGGTGGTACACATATGGAATGAGCTGCCAATCGAAGTAGTTGAGGTGGGAACATTAACAATATTTAAAAGGCATTTGGACAAATACATGGAAAGGGAAGGGTATTAGAAAGGTAATGGCCAAGTGCAGGGAAATGGGGTTAGTGTAGATGGACATTTTGGTCGGCATGGACCAGTGTGGGCCAAAGGGCCTGTCTCTGTGCTGTAGGACTCTGTGACACTTACAAACAATGCAAGATGTAGAGTTAATTTCTGGAGGAGTAGATTTA